>NW_027223935.1:0-37302 GCF_028538775.1 Myotis yumanensis
AGATGCCATTCTTTTTTTTTCTTGCATTTGGTATATTTTAAAAGAGAAAGTAAATGTTCTTAATGTGTTAATGGCCTGCCAATAATATGATTCATATTCACTCTAGTATAGTCTTTAGGTGTGGTCCCAAAGGAATACTTCCTAACAAAGCATTAGTCCAGTACTTTTAAAGTCCAGTTTTTTTTTATTGTTTTAAAATGTATTTTATGTTTTTCTTTGATAGTGTTTGAGAGCTCTGAAAAAGACTCTTTAAGCAGGTAGGATTTTATGGATTTTTAAAACTATTTGTTAACTAAGGGAGTGCAGAGACAAAACCTAACATTTCTAAAGTGTTCTGCCATGAGCCGGTCACTACTTCATGTAATTAAGCCGTGTTATATAGTGTTCACAATAGCTCTGCAAAGTAGCTGTGCTATGTAGCCTACTTTTTCTAGTGAGGCCGCTGTGGTTCCGGGAGGTGGATGAATTGACCCATGATTCCATAGTTAGCAAGGGGCTGACCCATGGTTTGATTGTTAACCAGGTTGGCTCCCAAATTATTCTCTTGTCTCTCAACATACCCTGGTAAGTTCCTGTGTAGCACAGGCATTGAGATATGGATGCAAATCAGATAACTCAGAAAGTCAAATCCGATTGTGTATTAACTCTGACTTAGAGTTTTATTAAGTGGCTCAGTTAGTCCAAGTATGTATCTTATTGTACTTGAACATTGTAGTGGCAAATAGGACCTTGTTCTTCCCACCAAAGCTTTTAGGGCACATCTCAGTTAGCTATGGCCACAGAACCAAAGGTTTTACCTCAGCAAGGCCTAATCAGGCAAGTGTTTTTACATAAAATGATATCTACTCTTCTTGACATGAATTATTTATCTGTAAGTGAATAATCTCTATGTATAGACCATGTTATGTTTATTAAATTCAGCATGTATTTAGAGGATATTCCTAATTGATTTCTCTATTTACTGACTCCCAGTGTGGATTTTCCTTCAGGTTGTAACTTTGCCCAGTTGTATGAAGTTTTTTTTCATTTTCCCTAGTGCCCTCTTTCCTCTTCCATGACATTTACTTATTTACTTATTTATTTATTTATTTTACTTTCTTCTCTGCTTTTTTTTTGGTGTGTCTTTTATTGTGTTATTTTTTTTTTCTACTCTGCCAGCTCCAGCGTTCTTCATTTTTTCATATGCAGAAAGACAGGCAGGTAGAATTTCAGGAGTTTGAGGAAGGCTATCAATTAATCAAATCAAAACTCCCTGTAATACTTTAACTTGTTTAACATCCTGGCCCAGTGGTTGTTCACATGGAATATTGGAAACTGGTTTAAATTGACTCATGGGGATATAAAAAGTGTTGGAATTCATATGTAAATTCAGGTTGCTAAGTGTAGTACTCTTCTTTATCATTCTGTTGGCTAGTTTTAATAATAAACATACAGAGATTGGGTAGTGAACACAGTCAATAGAGGAAAAGAATGGAATTAGCAGGACTGTCTAAGTTCCAAGAGGAAAACACTGGGTGAAGGTTGGAATAAAAGTTTTGGAAAGGAGATGAGTATGTTGGGGTTTGTGACAAGTTAAATAAAATATTAAGAAGGAAGGCCATAGGGTGTTGGCAGTTCTCTAGAAAGACAGATTAAAATATGGGGTTCAAAGAAGTCCTGACAAGTTTGCTGCTCTTTTGTTAGTTTGTTTAATTGGAGGAACTAGCAACATTCAAGTTTTCTCTAGAAAGATATTTTAAAAATGTGAGCTAGTGGAAAAGTCTTTTGATTGCATAAAGGATTGTCATGTCAGCTACCTGAACGCTTATTCACAGAGTGGGGCTTAGGTCTCCTTGAGGCCTAGGGAACAGGGATTGATGAACTACATAGATCTATGCCCCAAGGCAGGTGTCTTCTCACTGCTACCTGTTTTCCCAATTAGTTGATGTGCTTCTCATCTACATGGAGGGTTGGGCAAAGGTAGGACTAGATGTCAGATCAGTAATGGAGTTGGTAACACGCCTATGTTATGCGTCGATTACTGAGATTCCATTTAGATTGTTTTCAAGGAGCAAGGAAAATAGAGAGCTCCTATTCTTTGTCATTTGAGCCTGTCCTTGTTTCAGGAGACTGTGCCTCACAGGCTGAAGATGTAAATGTTGGAGACTGGCATGGAGCCTGCAAAGGGTGATCTGGGATACATTTGTTCTTTGACATTTGGACATTTAACTTTCAACCACTTCAGGGAACTTCCTGTACAGTTTTAAGATAAAAGGAAGGAATGGGTTCTCCTTAACAAGTGGTTTCCATGTTAAAGAAGCAAAACTGCCATTTTTTTTGACATTGATTAGTCTTTCAATCAGGGACAGATGTTGAAGAAGGATCAGTGTATCTTCCTACCTGGATGTAGGTCATCAGATGTGTTCCAGTTCAGGGTACAAAACTTGTGTCTACCCTTAATTGGTGAAAACAAATTAAGCTCAAACAGAGTGTACCTTCATTAAATAGATCTTAGGTTGGGAGAGGTGGTGGCAGAAATAGGTAACTAAAATATTTTTTAAAACAGAGGTCTGGTGTTACTTGTATCAAGAAACTATTCCATGTATAGGTAGCTGATCTTTCACTTAGATTTTTTGTTGCTTTTTATTTTTTTCCTTTTTTTATTGTCTAAAATTTTACATATGTCTCCTTTTCCCCAGCTTGATCTCCCCCCCCCCCCCGCTTTTTGTTGCTATTTTAAAGTAATAAACTCACTTGT
Organism: Myotis yumanensis; assembly: GCF_028538775.1. Lineage (NCBI taxonomy): Eukaryota > Metazoa > Chordata > Mammalia > Chiroptera > Vespertilionidae > Myotis > Myotis yumanensis. The sequence goes on from NW_027223935.1 coordinate 2,738, forward strand.
TTTTGTTGTATATTTTACTGTAAAGGCTTTCCAGAAAATCTGGCATTGATGATGCATGCCCTACATCAAACAATGAAGACTTTAAGGTACTGTGCTCCCTTGTGAAAGTAATTTTCCTGATCTCAATATAATTTTATGTAGCAATAACTCTTAAAATTTTGTAGTGGCCTACCTGTCATTGTTTTATGTTTGTAATATAAAATGAGTCTTTTGTTGTTAAATCCTCAAGTGAGGATATATATTTTTTAAATTGATTTTAGAGAGAGAGGAAGGGGGAGGGAGAGGGAGCCAGAGAGAGAGAGAGAGAGAGAGAGAGAGAGAGAGAGAGAGATGTGAGAAAGAAATATTGATTTGCTGCCTTCTGCATGTGTCCCAACCAAGATTGAACTGGAACCTGAGTATGTTCCCTGACTGGGAATTCAACCTGTGACCCTTTGGTGCATGCGATGATGCTCCAACCAACTGAGCCATGCAGGCCAGAGTGGAAAATATGTTTATTTTATTATCTGATTCCTTTTATATGTAATTTCCACAATAAGGTAATCCATAGAGACAGAAATCATACAAGTTATTGCCAGAGACTTTGATAGGAGGAATAGGGAGTTCCTATTTCATGGGAATGAGGTTCCCTTCTGGAGTGATGAAAAGTTTTGGAACTAAATAGAGATGGTCATTGCACAGCATGGTACATGTACCAAATGCTATGGAATTTCTCACTTTAAAATGGTTTATTTTATGTTTGGTGAACTTTACTATCTAAAAAAAACAAGAATACTATCAGAATAATAATCAAATGATTGAATTAATATCATATTATTCCTTTTACAACAATACAATAGGTTCATTTAAAACATGTCTTCTGATGAAGTTACATTGTTAATTTGAGATTTTTCTTGTTTCTTGAGTTAGGCCTGCATTGCTTGGAATTCCTATTTTAGGACTGCTTTCACTATGTCCCATTGGTTTGTCATCTCATTTGTCTCAAGGAATAATTTGATTTCTCCTTTGATCTCATTGTTAATTCATTCACTGTTTAGTAACAGGTTATTTAGACACTCTGTATTTGTGTGTTTTCAGGTGTGCATAATTAATTTTTAATTTGATACCATTAAGGTTGAATTTTTAAGGGAAGATCTATCCATTGATGTCAATGGGGAGTTAAACCCCCAACTATGATTGTATCAATACTTTTTAGACTCTGAGTCTAATTTTTTAGAGTCAGCTCCTATGGTAGGTGAATAATTGGTATTTCCTGCTACTTTGTCTTCTAAATTAAAGATTCTATTCTCACCCATCTGGCATAGCTCAGTGGTTGTGTGTCTTGTTGGATTGATCCCATTATCATTATGTAATGGCCTCTTTTGTCACTTGTTAAATCTTAGTTTTAAATTCCATTTTTTTGGAATAAATATTGCTATCCAGCTTATTTTTGTTTGTATTTGAATAATTCTTTAAATTAATCTTTATTGTTGAGATAACTACAGATGTTCCTTTTTTTCCCCCCTTACTACAGTCCACCTGGTTTCCACCCCACCCCAGGCCCTCACCACTCCATTGTCTGTGTCCTTAGGTAATGCATACATGCATATAAAATCTTAGTCTAATCTCTTCCCGCAGACCCCCACCCCCCATTCCTTATGAGAATCCTCAGTCTGTTCCATTTCCATGCCCCTGATTCTATTTCATTCACCAGTTTATTCTGTTCATCAGATTTTTTATTCATTTGATTTTTAGATTCAATTGTTGATAGATATGTATTTGTTATCACTTTCTTGTTCATATTTTTTATCTTTGCCTTCTTCTTTTTAAAAAATACCCTTTAGCATTTCATATAATCCTGGTTTGGTGGTGATGAACCCTTTTAGCTTTTTCTTGTCTGTGAAGATCTTTTTCTGACCTTCAATTCTAAATGATAGCTTTTCGGGGTAGAGTAATCTTGGTTGTAGGTTTTTGCTGTTCATCACTTTGAATATTTCTTGCCACTCTCTTCTGGCCTGCATAGTTTCTGTTGAGAAATCAGCTGACAGTCAGCTGACAGGCACTCCCTTCTAGGTAACTATTTTTCTCTTGCTGCTTTTAAGATCCTCTGTTTGACTTTTGCCTTTGGCATTTTAATTATACTGTGTCTTGGTTGGGTCCTCTTTGGATTCCTCTTGTTTAGGGTTCTCTGTGCTTCCTGGACTGGTAAGTGTAATTCCTTCACCAGTTAGGGAAGTTTTCTATCATTATTTCTTCAAATAGGTTTTCAATATCTTGCTCTCTTTCTTCTTCTGGCTCCCCTATAATTCGGATGTTGGTACACTTGAAGTTGTCCCAGAGGCTCCTTACACTATCCTCATATTTTTGGATTCTTTATTCTTTTTGCTCTTCTGATTGGGTATTTTTCTGCTTCCTCATATTTCAAATCATTGATGTGGTTCTTGGGATCCTCTAGTCTACTGTTGAATCCCTCTATACTATTCTTTATTTCAGTCACTGTATGCTTAAATTATGACTGCTCCTTTTCTTTTTTTCTTTTCTTTTTCTTTTTTTGGCATTCTCACTAAAATCCTTGAAAGTCTCACTAAGGTCCTCAGAAGTTTCTAGAAGATTCTTGAGTAACCTTATAACTATGGTTTTGAATTCTATATCCAGTAGTTCACATTCTTCCATTTCTTTCATTTGTGACATGTTTCTATGTCTCTGCATTTTGGCTGCTTCCCTGTGCTTGTTTCTATCTATTGTGTAGCTGCTAAGTCTCCTTGAGTTGATAGAGTGGCCTTGTGTAGTAGGTGTCCTATAGGACTCCGTGGCTTAGCCCCCCCAAATCACCTAAGGTGGACACTTTTGGAACACCCCTTTGTGGGCTGTGTTCACAGTTTTGTTGTAGTTGAGCCTTGATTGCTGTTGCTGTCTCTGGGTGGAATTGACCTCCAGGCCAATTGGCTGTGGGGATCAGTTGCAACTATAGTGGGAGAGCTACTGTGCTGGAGATACCCTTATGGAGCAGGACTTGCTTCAGTGGGGCTTTGGTGCTCACTGAGTCTGTCCCTTGAGTGTGATGTTTATGGATGTGAAGAGTTGTCATCTGGTATGGCCTCACACAGACCACTGGTACACTGGCTCTTGGGTCTCCAGAGAGGTGCAAAGTCAGCCACTGCCTGGGGCCATCCAACAGGAGCTGCAGACAAATCTGCAGATTCCTCCTCTTCGTATTGGGTTTGGAAATGTCCAGATGAGGCCCAACTGTGAAGCAAGGCAGGCTTGCACTGGTGCTGGTTCTTGGGACTTTTATTGATAGGTTTGGGGCTCCCTGACCCAGCTTCAGCTTGTTTGACAGATTTTTAGCCTGAGAAAGGACAAACTATTCATATGCAAAAGCCATTGAGCACAGCTTGGAGGTTGTAAATTGGGTGGGACTGAGTCTCAGGGAATCACCAGGGCAGAGCAAACCTCAATGGCTGCCAGTCTGCTCTGCCTTGGAGCGGTCCCGGGGTCTGTGTCCCGAGGCCCCATGCAGGAACAATGAGCACAGATTGGGGGTTGTAAATTGGGTGGGACAGAGTCTCAGGGAATTACCAGGGCAGAGCAAACAGAAATGGCTACCAGTCAGCCCTGCATCGGGGAAGTCTCAGCACAAGAACAATGACCGCGTCAAGCACCTCCATCTGGAAGAAAGCTGCCCCCGAGTTCCTGCTCCAATACCAGACAGTCCAGTTCTCCCCTTATGTGTCTGGGTTTCCCAGAGCCTCGCCTGGCACTGGAGCTCAGAGGAATTGGGAGCTTGTAAATGTAGTTCATGGTGCCAGCCTTTTAAGAGGAGCAGCTGGGCTGCCAGCAGCCTGTGTGTCACTCAGCCCCAATCCACACTGGTTTTTACAGCCCATAGTTCTCCCTGCCCATAGTGACTTCTTTCCTGAGCTCTGGGACCCTGGGCTGGGGGTCTGGTGTGGGGTTGGGACCCCTCACTCCTCTGGGTGGCCTCTGCAGAGGCAGTCTCCCTCCTGATTAAAAAAGAGACACATCCGGGTGCCGACCAGCCTGTTCTGAGCCTCCGTGTCTCCTACCAGTCTCAGTGTGCTTTCTTCTTTACTTCTCTAGTTGTAGTACTTCCACTCACCCAGATTTCCAGTGGTTTTGGATGATAGTTGTTCTGTATTTTAGTTGTAATTTTGATGTGGTTGTGGGAGGCAGCAAGTACAGGCATTTACCTATACCACCACCTTGGTTCTCCTGAATAATGTTGCAACTATTTTTTTTTTTTTTTTTTTTTTTACTTATTGAGACAAAAGAAAGAAAGAGTGAGAGGCAAGCAGATAGACAGAAAAAGAGACACACAGAGAGAGAAAAACATTGATTTGTTGTTGCACTTATTTATGCATTCATTGGTTGCTTCTTGTATGTGCCCTGTTGAGAGACTGAACCTACAAACTTGGGACAATGCTCTAACTAACTGAGCTACCAGGACAGGGCCTTTTTACTTGGCATTTTCAAGAAATATCTTTTTCCATCACCTTACTTTTGGTCTGTGTATGTCTTTTGCTGATGTGGTTCTATTGCAGACAGCACATATAGGGGTCTTGTTTTCTTGTCCATTCACCTACTCTGTTTTTTTAATTGGAGCTTTTAAGCCATTTACATTTAAAGTGATTATTAATAGGTACACACTTATTGTCACTGGACAAGATGTGTGAAATGATTTCAGTCATTTTAAATATACTGAGGATTGTTTTATGGCCTAACAGGTGGTCTATCTTGAAAAATGCACTTGAGGAAAATGTATACCTTGCAGTTTTAGGGTGTAATGCTCTGAAAAAAAATCAATAAAATTCATCTGGTAAAATGTATCCGTTAAGGGTGCTGTTACCTTCCTGATTTTTTTTTTCCTTTGGAAGGTCTATCCATTGATGTCAATGGGGTACTTAACACCCTAACTATGATTATATCTATATTTGCATTATATATTCAAATGTTCCTCTGGTGGATGCATAAATGTTTATAAGGGTTATTTCTTCTTGTTGGATTGATCCCATATCATTATGTAATGGCCTTCTTTGTCTCCTTTTATAACCTTAGATTTAACTTCTATTTTGTCTGACATAAGTATTGCTACCCAGGCTTTTCTTTGTACTTGAAAAAAAAATTTTAAATATGTTTTATTTTATTTTTGAAAAAATATATTTTGTCATGTGCCTTGAAGAGAATGGAACACAGGACCCTTCAGCCTGCAAGCTGACACTGTCCACTGAACCAAACCTGCTAAAGATGTGTTATTGATTTGAGAGAGACAGTAAGGGAAGAGGATATAGAGATATAAACATCAATGAGAGAGAAACATCAATTCTGTGCCTCCTGCATGGTCCCTACTGGGGATTGGGCCCATAACTGGGCATGTGCCCTGACTAGGAATCAAACCAGTGAACTCTTGTTTCCTGGAGGACACTTGATCTCTGAGCACACTGGCAAGGCAAAAATGTGTTTAATTATTTTTTTAACTTATTATTTTGAGAGAGAGGAAGAGGGAGACAGACAGACTGATAGAGATAGAAAGAAACATCAATTTGTTGTTCCATTTATTTATGCACTCATTGGTTGCTTCTTGTATATGCCCTGATGAGAGATTGAACCCACAAACTTGGCATATCCGGACAATACTGTAACCAACTGAGCCAGCAGACAGGGGCCTTTTTTGTTTGCATTTTTAGGAAATATCTTTTTCCATTTCTTTATACTTTCAGTGTGCGTGTATCTTTTGCTGAGGTGGATCTTTTGTAGACAGCACATGTAGGGATCTTGTTTCCCTATCCAGCCATCTACTCTCTGTCTTCTGATTAAAGCATTTAAGCTATATACAATTTAAGGGATTATTAAAAGTACTCACATATTGCCATTTTATTCTTCATAATCATTGCTACCCTTAATTATTATGTCTCTGCCTTTTTTCTTTTTCTTTATATAGAAGTCCCTTTAATATTTCCTCTAATATTGTCTTTTTTTGAGATGAACTCCTTTAAATTATGTGGAAAGCTCAATTTTACCTGATAGCTTTACTGGGTAGAATAGTTTTGGTTGTAGGTCCTTCTTTTTCTTTTTTTTTTTTTTTTCAAAAATGCTCAGCTGAATTTTATTTTTTTTTGATATATCTTATTGATTTTTTACAGAGAGGAAGGGAGAGAGATAGAGAGTTAGAAACATCGATGAAAGAGAAACATCGATCAGCTGCCTCCTGCACATCTCCTACTGGGGATGTGCCCACAACCCAGGTACATGCCCTTGACCGGAATCGAACCTGGGACCTTTCAGTCCGCAAGCCGACGCTCTATCCACTGAGCCAAACCGGTTTTGGCGGTCCTTCTTTTTCATAACTTTGAATATTTTGTATCAACCCCTACCAGCCTAAAATGTTTCTGTTGAGAAAGTATCTGATAGGTTTATTGGGCCTCCCTTGTAGGTAACTATCTGTTTTTCTCTTTTTTCTTTTAAGATCCTCTCTTTGTCTTTAGCCTTTGCCATTTTAATTATGCAGTGTCTTGCTGTGGGCCTCTTGTATGGAGCTCTCTTTACATCCTGCACTTATATCTCCTTTTTCTTCACCTAGACAGAGAAGTTTTCAGTCATTATTTCTTCAAATCTGTTCTCAATTTTTTGCTCGCTCTCTTTTCCCTCTCTGGTGCCCTCTAATGTGGATGTTACTATGCTTTGTGTTATCCCAGAAGTCCCTTAAACTAGCCTTATTTTTTTTTTAATTATTTCTGCTCTAATTGGGTGTTTCCTGATACCTTGTCTTCTAAATCAAAGATTCTATTTTCACTCAGCTGGCATAGCTCAGTGGTTGAGTGTTGACCTCTAAACCAGAGGTCACGCTTGGATTCCATGTCAGGACATATGCTGAGGTTGCAGGCTTGATCCCCAGTGTGGGGCATGCAGGAGGCAACTGATCAATGATTCTTTCTCATAATAGATGTTTTTATCTTTCTTTCTCCCCATACCTACCTCTCTGAAATAAATAAAAATATTTTTGTAAAAAAGATTCTATTCTCTGCTTCATCTAATCTGCTATTGATTCCTTTTTGTGTATTTTTCATTTTAGATATCATATTCTTTATTTCTGAGTGGTTATCTTACGTGATTTCTTTGTCCTTTTTTGTACTTGCTATCTCTTTGTTGACGTTCTCACTATGTTCCTTGACCATCTCTGTAACCATATTCTTGAACTCTGTATCTTGCCTTCATTTCATTTAGATTTTTTTTCTGGGACTTTCTCCCGTTCTTTCATTTGGGGCATCTTTGTCTCTCCATTCTGGCTGCCACGTGGTACTTGTTTCTGTGTATTGGGTAGATCTGCTTTGCCTCCCAGGCTTAGTATAATGGCCTTATGTACTAGGTGTCTAGTGAGGCACATCGGTACAATCTTTCTGATCACATGATGTAGGTGCTCCAAGAATGTCACCTGTGTGTGTTATTGTGTTAAGTGAGCCCTCCTTTGGTGGAATTTTCATTGCTGTAGGCCTGTTCATGGATAGGGTTCATCCTCATGCCGGCTGACTACATAGCATACAAGCTGTTGTTCAAAGATTGACCCCATGTGAAGTAATTCAGGCCAGCTCGGGGTGGTGCCTGCCCAGATTTCTGTTTGGGTTTCTGCTTGTGAAGCTAATTGGGTCATGCTCTGAAGCCCCCCACTGAGTGTGTTGGTTCTGGGGCCTCTTGGGAGGGACACTCTTGCAAGTCAATGTCAGCCTCTGCCTGTGATTTCCCCTGGGCTACCTGTGTGGAGCTACAAAGCGAGCCAGCTTGTGACTGCCTCTGCTGGGCCTGGGTGCGCCTAGAAGGGGCCAAGCTGCACAGCAATGCTTCCTTCTACCAGCACCAAGCCCATGGGGCAGCTGAGCAAAAAGCCAAAGTCACTCCAAGATCCACCTCCACCTACCAGCTTTCTGTTGGGGTCAGTCTCTGAAAGAGCTCCTGTTGGTATGTGAGTTGCATGAGGTAAGTGAGTGATCAGGTAGGTGCAAGTGGTGTTTACCTGATTGATGCAGATTTAAACTCGGCTTCATTTCTGGGTGTGAGGCCACTCAGCACAAGTTCCAGGGTATACAAATGCCAGTTATCACCCACTGGGGACCTGTGGACCTTTCTGGTAGGGTGGGGCCAGCAGAATTCATCAGGCCCCAAGTATCAAGATTTGGCTGTGTGAAGAGAGGGCTTGGCACTAGAAAGGTGGCCTCAGTTAGACCAGCAAGGGAACAAATGCCCCCAACCCAAAGTCATACAACTCAGTCTCTGACACCCCCTGAGTCCATCTCAACCTTCTTAAGAGATCTCCATGAAAGTGTACACCATGGGCCCAGGCAGCTGGTTCTTTTGTACTGTGTAGCACCACAGGGCCAGGGACAAGGATTCAGGATGATGGGCTATTACCATGGTCTGCAAACTGCAGCTCGCGAGCCACATGCGGCTCTTTGGACCCTTGAATGTGGCTCTTCCCAAGCCTTAGGAGTACCCTAATTAAATTAATAGCAATGTACCTACCTATATAGTTTAAGTTTAAAAAATTTGGCACTCCAAAGAAATTTCAATCATTGTACTGTTGATATTTGGCTCTGTTGACTAATGAGTTTGCCGACCACAGGGCTAGTGAATCCCCCAGGCTGATGCCATAAGGAGGGAGGACTTGACCCAAGGGTGATGGCATCTGTGGACATTGTGGGAGAGGGACTCAGCACAGGGAAGGCACCCAGGGGCCATAAAGCTCTCTCCCAGAGCCACATAAAGCAGTCTCTCCTCACATGACTCCCAGTCTACTCTGAACCATCCTTTCTTCATAGGCCCAGGGTGAGTGGTGAGAATGATTTAAAAATTTAAAAATGAACATTGACTTGTGCATGGGTGATACACATAAAGAGCTCTCTGGCACCAATGAAACTTCAATTTCTAGACTCAATATAAAGAGTGAAGTTGCTAAAACCATTAAAAAGGCTTATTATTAATGAATGCACCATGACATCCAGTTATGCTATAAACGCCATAGATAGATTACTAAGAGAAATTATCATTTGAATATTGCATTTGGTGGAAAAGTGCTCCTTGGAGGGGATTTTTGACAATGTCTCTGTGTTGTGCTGCATGCTGTGCCATTGGCTATAGTACAAATGAGCTTAAAGTACTGTACTGTTTGGGGATGTTTCAGACAGTTGTCCCTTAAAACAAATATGAGATCAGAGGATTCTGCTTATAGCAAATGGTTAGTAAAACTTGGAGATGGCAAACTAGATAACAGTTTTCATTTAGGAATGGATATTATTGAAATGCCCCATGAAATGATTTGTAACGGATCTATTATTGAAGCTAGTTTTGAAAATAGTATATCTATAGATAATATTAAAAATATATCTAAACGTGTGATTCGTTGTCCTAAAGGTAAGCATGTTCATAAATTAAATGAAGAAATTTTGGATAGACTCAATGGAGATTTTCACACTTATATGAGTGATGATCCTATTTGATTCAACAGATGATGCCAGGAAGAAAAATTTTCCCATTGAATTTCTTTTTTTTTTTTTTAATATATTTTATTGATTTTCTACAGAGAGGAAGGGAGAGAGATAGAGAGTTAGAAACATCGATGAGAGAGGAACATCGATCAGCTGCCTCCTGCACATCTCCTAGTGGGGATGTGCCCGCAACCCAGGTACATGCCCTTGACCGGAATCGAACCTGGGATCTTTCAGTCCGCAAGCCGACGCTCTATCCACTGAGCCAAACCGGTTTCGGCCCCATTGAATTTCTTAATAGTATTACTCCTTTGGGAATGCCATGTCATAAATTAAAATTGAAATTAGGTGCAATCATCATACTATTGAGAAACCTTAATAGTAAATGGGGTCTTTGTAATGGTGCTAGATTTATTATCACAAGATTGCGACCTAACATAATTGAAGCTGAAGTATTAACAGATGCTGTGAAAGGAGAGGTTGCTCTGATTCTATGAATTGATTGCCCTGTCTGACACTGGCGTCCCATTTAAATTAATTTGAAGAGAGTTTCCCGTGATGCCAGCATTTGGGATGACTATTGAAAAATCACAAGGACAAACTCTAGACAGAGTAGGAATATTCCTACCTGAACCCGTTTTCGGACATGGTCAGTTATATATTGCTTTCTCTCGAGGTAGAAGGGCATGTGACATTAAAGTTGTAAATATTTCATCACAAGGGAAATTAGTCAAGAACTCTGAAAGTGTTTTTACCTTTAATGTAGTATGCAGGGAGATATTAGAATAAGTTTAATCAATTTATCAGTCATTATTTTTATCAATGTTTTTATATCATGTCTTTGTTGTTATATCATGTTGTTATTGTTTATTTAGTAATCAATTCAAATGTTATTTTCATATGCATCTTACTTATTTTCTTTCATCTCTGACACTTCTATTAGAGAGAAAGGGCGACTAGAAATATTAAAATATTTCTTTTAGTTAATTTTCTTTCAATGTGCACAAATCCGTGCATCAGCCCACTAGTATTGTAAGAAGTGTGAATGGTGTCAGATGGGTATTGAAATTTCAGGAGGTTCACTTTGTAAAGTATCTGATTGTCTAACCACTATGCGGCACAACGGAAAGTAATACAAATAATGTTGACTGTGAACTGTAATGTAAAGATCAAAAAATATAAAAAGAGATAGAACACCTTCCAAAACTAAAATCATGGCAATTATCATTTTGACATGTATGTATCATATATGTCACATCAATTATTTGCAATAAAATCAATATTTATCTCTATAGGAGAAGATTCAGTTTTGAGGTTCATTGACTTTTAAAATGGAAAAAGCTTGATATATGATGCATCTTTGTAAGAAAATGTGGATGAGTCCTCTCATTACACTACGGCAGTGGTTGGTAAACTGCGGCTCACAAGCCACATGCGGCTCTTTGGCTCCTTGAGTGTGGCTCTTCCACAAAATACCACTTGTGGGCGCCCATGTACAGTGCGATTGAAACTTCGTGGCCCATGTGCAGAAGTCGGTGTTTTGTGGAAGAGCCACACTCAAGGGGTCGAAGAGCCGCATGTGGCTCGCGAGCCGCAGTTTGCTGACCACTGCACTAAGGCATTAAATTACTTTTCAAAAGTCAAACTTAATTTACCTGATTAATTTGACAAAATTTTCTGTTTACTTATCTGATTGAACACTATAGAATTATATCCTTTCTTTTGGTGCCATACAATGCTAGGGATTGCATCCTTACCAAGTTTGGACAGTTCATCTAATCTTGGTTTTATTTCCATTATTAGTAGCTATGGGGCTAAAGTAAGTAGATTTTATAGTGATCGTATTACTCATTTTCCAGAATTGAACATTAACCACCAATCCATGGGTTTCACTCTGCTCCAGTGCTGTGGTAAACTGTGGTTCATATATTTTATGAGTACCACCAATTTTTTGAAGCCCTCAAAGATCTTAAAGGAAAAAGAATTGTAAAAGACAATGGGGGAAGGAATAGCTTAGTGCAGACCCAGGAAAGCTTCCTATTTGTTCCTGAAGCACGATTTCACATCCTCTAAATCTGGTGGGTAATGCAAGATCCAGGTTTGAAAGACAGAAGAGGACACATTTTGCATCTTTGTCCTTTTATTTCTCTGTCTCTGCTAGTTAAATGGGGTGGGGCTGGGTAAGGGGAATGTTAGGTAACAAAGTGTGGGTGTGATGTGAATAGGAGCACAAAATTAAGAAAGGCCTGTTAGAAATCTTGGAAAAGTCATCTTCTTTACTGACACAAATGAAGTAGAATTGACAATTTTAATGACCTTTAATAATAAACCTCAACACACAAAATATTTTTATTGATTCAAGTCATAGCAATTTCATTAATTTCATAAAATTAATGAAAACACAGCCTTTTTAATGAATAATGTAATCACAATATCCTTAATATTAAACTTTCATCAAAGGTTGAGGAAAAAAAGAAGCAGAAAAGCAGCAAAAGGGAAGTGTCTGGAAACATGGATGATCGTGCTGATAAGGACACTGGCAGTATGGGACTGAGTCAGCAGAGCAACAAGGAACACACTGATCACCAGCGGCCAAATGATAAAATTAATGAAAACACAGTCATTTTCATGAATAAGGTAATAACAAAGCCAAATAATAAAAGCCAAATGGTAGAATTAATGAAAACACAGTCTTTTTAATGAATGAGATGATTACAATATCCCTAATATCAATCTTTCAACAAAGGTTGCAGAAAAGAAGAAGCAGAAAAGCAGCAAAAGGGAAGTGTCAGGAAACATGGGTGATCGTGCTCATAAGGACACTGGCAGTGTTGAACTGAGTCAGCAGAGCAACAAGGAACACACTGATCACCAGCGGCCAAATGATAAAATTAAAGAAAACACAGTCATTTTCATGAATGAGGTAATAACAAAGCCAAATAATAAAAGCCAAATGGTAGAATTAATGAAAACACAGTCTTTTTAATGAATGAGATGATTACAGTATCCCTAATATCAATCTTTCAACAAAGGTTGCAGAAAAGAAGAAGCAGAAAAGCAGCAAAAGGGAAGTGTCAGGAAACATGGGTGATCGTGCTGATAAGGACACTGGCAGTATTGGATTGAGTCAGCAGAGCAACAAGGAACACACTGATAACCAGCGGCCAAATGATAAAATTAAAGAAAACACAGTCATTTTCATGAATGAGGTAATAACAAAGCCAAATAATAAAAGCCAAATGGTAGAATTAATGAAAACACAGTCTTTTTAATGAATGAGATGATTACAGTATCCCTAATATCAATCTTTCAACAAAGGTTGCAGAAAAGAAGAAGCAGAAAAGCAGCAAAAGGGAAGTGTCAGGAAACATGGGTGATCGTGCTGATAAGGACACTGGCAGTATTGGATTGAGTCAGCAGAGCAACAAGGAACACACTGATAACCAGCGGCCAAATGATAAAATTAAAGAAAACACAGTCATTTTCATGAATGAGGTAATAACAAAGCCAAATAATAAAAGCCAAATGGTAGAATTAATGAAAACACAGTCTTTTTAATGAATGAGATGATTACAATATCCCTAATATCAATCTTTCAACAAAGGTTGCAGAAAAGAAGAAGCAGAAAAGCAGCAAAAGGGAAGTGTCAGGAAACATGGGTGATCGTGCTCATAAGGACACTGGCAGTATTGGACTGAGTCAGCAGAGCAACAAGGAACACACTGATCACCAGCGGCCAAATGATAAAATTAAAGAAAACACAGTCATTTTCATGAATGAGGTAATAACAAAGCCAAATAATAAAAGCGAAATGGTAGAATTAATGAAAACACAGTCTTTTTAATGAATGAGATGATTATAGTATCCCTATTATCAATCTTTCAACAAAGGTTGCAGAAAAGAAGAAGCAGAAAAGCAGCAAAAGGGAAGTGTCAGGAAACATGGGTGATCGTGCTGATAAGGACACTGGCAGTATTGGACTGAGTCAGCAGAGCAACAAGGAACACACTGATAACCTGCGGCCAAATGATAAAATTAATGAAAACACAGTCATTTTCATGAATGAGGTAATAACAAAGCCAAATAATAAAAGTCAAATGATAGAATTAATGAAAACACAGTCTTTTTAATGAATGAGATGATTACAATATCCCTAATATCAATCTTTCAACAAAGGTTGCAGAAAAGAAGAAGCAGAAAAGCGGCAAAAGGGAAGTGTCAGGAAACATGGGTGATTGTCCTGATAAGGACACTGGCAGTATTGGACTGAGTCAGCAGAGCAACAAGGAACACACTGATCACCAGCGGCCAAATGATAAAATTAAAGAAAACACAGTCATTTTCATGAATGAGGTAATAACAAAGCCAAATAATAAAAGCCAAATGATAGAATTAATGAAAACACAGTCTTTTTTTTTTTTTTTAAAAACACTACCCTGAAGCTCGTGCAAGATCTATGAGTTAGTGCTTCAGTTAATTTTACTTAAATCCTTACAAAATAATTATTCTTTTTTTTTAATTAAATCTTTATTGTTCAGATTACATTTGTTCCTCTTTCTTTCCCCCCCCCATAAATCCCCTCCTCCCTGTTGCCGCCCCACCCTCCGCCCTCACTCCTCACCCACTGTCCTCATCCATAGGTGCACGATTTTTGTCCAGTCTCTTCCCGCATCTCCCATTCCCCTTTCCCCCCCAAGAATAGTCTGTCCATTCCCTTTCTATGTCCCTGATTCATTATAATCACCAGTTCATTCTGTACATCAGATTATTTATTCACTTGATTCTTAGATTCACTTGTTGATAGATGCATGTTTGTTGTTCACAATTTGTATCTTTACCTTTTTCTTCTTCCTCTTCTTAAAGGATACCTTTCAGCATTTCGTATAATACTGGTTTAGTGGTGATGAACTCCTTTAGCTTTTCCTTATCTGTGAAGCTCTTTATCTGACCTTCAATTCTGAATGATAGCTTTGCTGGATAAAGTACTCTTGGTTGTAGGTTCTTGGTATTCAGCACTTTGAATATTTCTTGCCATTCCCTTCTGGCCTGCAAAGTTTCTGTTGAGAAATCAGCTGACAGTCGTATGGGTATTCCCTTGTAGGTAATTGAGTCTCTTTCTCTTGCTGCTTTTAAGATTCTGCCTTTGTCTTTTGCTCTTGGCATTATAATTATGATGTGTCTTGGTGTGGTCCTCTTTTTATTCCTTTGATTTGGGGTTCTCTGAGCTCCTTGGACCTGTAAGTCCATTTCTTTCACAAGGTGGGGGAAGTTTTCTGCCATTATTTCTTCAAATAGGTTTTCAATATCTTGCTGTCTCTCATCTTCTGGCACCCCAATACACTGTCTTTTTAATGAATGAGATGATTACAATATCCCTAATATCAATCTTTCAACAAAGGTTGCAGAAAAGAAGAAGCAGAAAAGCAGCAAAAGGGAAGTGTCAGGAAACATGGGTGATCGTGCTGATAAGGACACTGGCAGTATTGGACTGAGTCAGCAGAGCAACAAGGAACACACTGATCACCAGTGGCCAACTGATAAAATTAATGAAAACACAGTCATTTTCATGAATGAGGTAATAACAAAGCCAAATAATAAAACTCAAATGGTAGAATTAATGAAAACACAGTCTTTTTAATGAATGAGATGATTACAGTATCCCTAATATCAATCTTTCAACAAAGGTTGCAGAAAAGAAGAAGCAGAAAAGCAGCCAAAGGGAAGTGTCAGGAAACATGGGTGATCGTGCTGATAAGGACACTGGCAGTATTGGACTGAGTCAGCAGAGCAACAAGGAACACACTGATCACCAGTGGCCAACTGATAAAATTAATGAAAACACAGTCATTTTCATGAATGAGGTAATAACAAAGCCAAATAATAAAACCCAAATGGTAGAATTAATGAAAACACAGTCTTTTTAATGAATGAGATGATTACAGTATCCCTAATATCAATCTTTCAACAAAGGTTGCAGAAAAGAAGAAGCAGAAAAGCAGCAAAAGGGAAGTGTCAGGAAACATGGGTGATCGTGCTGATAAGGACACTGGCAGTATTGGACTGAGTCAGCAGAGCAACAAGGAACACACTGATCACCAGCGGCCAAATGATAAAATTAAAGAAAACACAGTCATTTTCATGAATGAGGTAATAAAAAAGCCAAATAATAAAAGGCAAATGATAGAATTAATGAAAACACAGTCTTTTTAATGAATGAGATGATTACAATATCCCTAATATCTTTCAACAAAGGTTGCAGAAAAGAAGAAGCAGAAAAGGAGCAAAAGGGAAGTGTCAGGAAACATGGGTGATCGTCCTGATAAGGACACTGGCAGTATTGGACTGAGTCAGCAGAGCAACAAGGAACACCCTGATCACCAGCGGCCAAATGATAAAATTAATGAAAACACAGTCATTTTCATGAATGAGGTAATAACAAAGCCAAATAATAAAAGTCAAATGATAGAATTTGTTATGCCCAGATTTCAGGATCCCCAAGAAACCACATCAGGGAGCCAGCCAGTCCGATGCAAAAGCATAAGAGTCTTTATTCGAGCTAGCTCAGCTCCCCCACCTTGCGGACACAGCGACAGGAAGCAGAGAGAGATAACTCTGTGTGGAGATGGGTTATATAGGGGGAGTTGGAGGAAGGGGAGGAGAAAGGACTGTGCTCTGCCGATTGGCCAGGCATCAGTCTGTGTCTTGTTCCTGGGTGTGGGTAGCAGAGGCTTAGACTTCCAGGAAGGAGCTCCTTGCCAAGCACATGGCCAAGGTAAGATGGAGCACTTACCCTGGGGCAAGGTGGAGGGCGTAGCCCGTACCCTGGGGCAAGGTGGAGGGCCTAGCCCTTACCCTGGGGCAAGGTGGAGGGCCTAGCCCTCACCCTTTCAGAATTAATGAAAACACAGTCTTTTTAATGAATGAGATGATTACAATATCCCTAATATCGATCTTTCAACAAAGGTTGCAGAAAAGAAGAAGCAGAAAAGCAGCAAAAGGGAAGTGTCAGGAAACATGGGTGATCGTGCTGATAAAGACACTGGCAGTATTGGATTGAGTCAGCAGAGCAACAAGGAACACACTGATAACGAGTGGCCAAATGATAAAATTAAAGAAAACACAGTCATTTTCATGGATGAGGTAATAACAAAGCCAAATAATAAAAGCCAAATGGTTGAATTAATGAAAACACAGTCTTTTTAATGAATGAGATGATTACAATATCCCTAATATCAATCTTTCAACAAAGGTTGCAGAAAAGAAGAAGCAGAAAAGCAGCAAAAGGGAAGTGTCAGGAAACATGGGTGATCGTCCTGATAAGGACACTGGCAGTATTGGACTGAGTCAGCAGAGCAACAAGGAACACACTAATCACCAGCGGCCAAATGATAAAATTAATGAAAACACAGTCATTCTCATGAATGAGGTAATAAAAAAGCCAAATAATGAAAGGCAAATGATAGAATTAATGAAAACACAGTCTTTTTAATGAATGAGATGATTACAATATCCCTAATATCTTTCAACAAAGGTTGCAGAAAAGAAGAAGCAGAAAAGCAGCAAAAGGGAAGTGTCAGGAAACATGGGTGATCGTGCTGATAAGGACACTGGCAGTATTGGATTGAGTCAGCAGAGCAACAAGGAACACCCTGATCACCAGCGGCCAAATGATAAAATTAATGAAAACACAGTCATTTTCATGAATGAGGTAATAACAAAGCCAAATAATAAAAGTCAAATGATAGAATTTGTTATGCCCAGATTTCAGGATCCCCAAGAAACCACATCAGGGAGCCAGCCAGTCCGATGCAAAAGCATAAGAGTCTTTATTCGAGCTAGCTCAGCTCCCCCACCTTGCGGACACAGCGACAGGAAGCAGAGAGAGATAACTCTGTGTGGAGATGGGTTATATAGGGGGAGTTGGAGGAAGGGGAGGAGAAAGGACTGTGCTCTGCCGATTGGCCAGGCATCAGTCTGTGTCTTGTTCCTGGGTGTGGGTAGCAGAGGCTTAGACTTCCAGGAAGGAGCTCCTTGCCAAGCACATGGCCAAGGTAAGATGGAGCACTTACCCTGGGGCAAGGTGGAGGGCGTAGCCCGTACCCTGGGGCAAGGTGGAGGGCCTAGCCCTTACCCTGGGGCAAGGTGGAGGGCCTAGCCCTCACCCTTTCAGAATTAATGAAAACACAGTCTTTTTAATGAATGAGATGATTACAATATCCCTAATATCGATCTTTCAACAAAGGTTGCAGAAAAGAAGAAGCAGAAAAGCAGCAAAAGGGAAGTGTCAGGAAACATGGGTGATCGTGCTGATAAAGACACTGGCAGTATTGGATTGAGTCAGCAGAGCAACAAGGAACACACTGATAACGAGTGGCCAAATGATAAAATTAAAGAAAACACAGTCATTTTCATGGATGAGGTAATAACAAAGCCAAATAATAAAAGCCAAATGGTTGAATTAATGAAAACACAGTCTTTTTAATGAATGAGATGATTACAATATCCCTAATATCAATCTTTCAACAAAGGTTGCAGAAAAGAAGAAGCAGAAAAGCAGCAAAAGGGAAGTGTCAGGAAACATGGGTGATCGTCCTGATAAGGACACTGGCAGTATTGGACTGAGTCAGCAGAGCAACAAGGAACACACTAATCACCAGCGGCCAAATGATAAAATTAATGAAAACACAGTCATTCTCATGAATGAGGTAATAAAAAAGCCAAATAATGAAAGGCAAATGATAGAATTAATGAAAACACAGTCTTTTTAATGAATGAGATGATTACAATATCCCTAATATCTTTCAACAAAGGTTGCAGAAAAGAAGAAGCAGAAAAGCAGCAAAAGGGAAGTGTCAGGAAACATGGGTGATCGTGCTGATAAGGACACTGGCAGTATTGGATTGAGTCAGCAGAGCAACAAGGAACACCCTGATCACCAGCGGCCAAATGATAAAATTAATGAAAACACAGTCATTTTCATGAATGAGGTAATAACAAAGCCAAATAATAAAAGTCAAATGATAGAATTTGTTATGCCCAGATTTCAGGATCCCCAAGAAACCACATCAGGGAGCCAGCCAGTCCGATGCAAAAGCATAAGAGTCTTTATTCGAGCTAGCTCAGCTCCCCCACCTTGCGGACACAGCGACAGGAAGCAGAGAGAGATAACTCTGTGTGGAGATGGGTTATATAGGGGGAGTTGGAGGAAGGGGAGGAGAAAGGACTGTGCTCTGCCGATTGGCCAGGCATCAGTCTGTGTCTTGTTCCTGGGTGTGGGTAGCAGAGGCTTAGACTTCCAGGAAGGAGCTCCTTGCCAAGCACATGGCCAAGGTAAGATGGAGCACTTACCCTGGGGCAAGGTGGAGGGCGTAGCCCGTACCCTGGGGCAAGGTGGAGGGCCTAGCCCTTACCCTGGGGCAAGGTGGAGGACCTAGCCCTCACCCTTTCAGAATTAATGAAAACACAGTCTTTTTAATGAATGAGATGATTACAATATCCCTAATATCAATCTTTCAACAAAGGTTGCAGAAAAGAAGAAGCAGAAAAGCAGCAAAAGGGAAGTGTCAGGAAACATGGGTGATCGTGCTGATAAGGACACTGGCAGTATTGGATTGAGTCAGCAGAGCAACAAGGAACACACTGATAACCAGCGGCCAAATGATAAAATTAAAGAAAACACAGTCATTTTCATGAATGAGGTAATAACAAAGCCAAATAATAAAAGCCAAATGGTAGAATTAATGAAAACACAGTCTTTTCAATGAATGAGATGATTACAATATCCCTAATATCAATCTTTCAACAAAGGTTGCAGAAAGGAAGAAGCAGAAAAGCAGCAAAAGGGAAGTGTTAGGAAACATGGGTGATGGTGCTGATGATGACCATGACGGTATTGGACTGAATCTGCAGAGCAACAAGGAACAAAGTGATGAAATGAGTGAAAGCACAGTCATTCTTGTGAAGAAGGTAATAACAAAGCCAAATGATAAAATTATTGAAAACACAGTCTTTTTGATGAGGGAGATGATAACAATATCCCTAATATCAATCTTTCATCAAAGGTTGAAGAAAAAAAGGATCGGAAAAGCAGTAAAAGGGAAGTGTCAGGAAACATGGATGAGGGCGCTGATCACAGTGGCAGTGGTGGATTGAGTCAGCAGAGCAACAGTGAACAAACTGATAAGCAGCAGGTTTTTATTATGAAGAATGATGAGTCTGACAGGTAGGCCTACAGCAGTACTTAACAGTAGGTAATTATTCTTTTCCAATAAAAAATTCCAACTTGAGCTAATATTACTGATTAACTAAGTTTATATTTTCACTAGAGGGAGTGAACCTTGCTTGATAATTAGAAAAATGCAAATCAACAAACAATGAGATACCAATTTTAGAAATGATAATGATAAGTAATTTATTAAAGAAAATAAAAACCAGAATTGGCACGTGGGAGGAAAAGGCATTCTTGTGCTCTATTGGGAGATGTAATTGGCACGTCTTTTTTTGAAGGGTAATTTAGTTTGTTTCAAAATTTCAAGTATGTCATTCTTTTATCCCAATAGTGTCACTTCAAGAAATAAATCCTACGGGAAAACATGACTCGTATGAACACACATGTACACATTCTAAGGATATTAATTATATATTATTATGTATATCAAACATACAGTTGGTCATTATATGTATTATTTATATATATAAAAGCCTAAGCAACCGAATGACTGAATGGCCAAATGACTGGTTGACAGGAGCTGTTCCTGGTGGTCAGTGGGCTCCCACAGTGGGAGCACTGCTCAGCTGTCTGACCTGTCCCAGCAGCCACCAGCCTGGTGGCAGCCACTCACTCCCTCAGTAGTCATGTAGGTCCAATCTCTGGAGAACGGGCCAGGCACTGATGGACCTGCACTGTTGGCACAATCCTGACAGTGCCGCTGTCCTCCTGGAAGTCGGCCTCGGGCACCACGGCCACTTCCCCTCCCTAGAAGCTTGGCAAGGAAAAAAGACATACTAGTAAAGGCAGCTGTCAGGTGGCTCCCAACAACTGGTGCGAATGTCAGCAGGATGGATATCGATGCCAGCCCTACAAGGGCACCTCACTGTCCACCCAGAGGGCTGATCACTGATCGCACCCCAGTCCGCCGCCCCCCCCCCCCCCCCCGCAATCCCCTTGGAAGGGGCAGCAGGTGCAGGGCTCATGGCTGGCGAGCAGCGCTGAAGCTGTGCGAGCCTCTCCTGATTGGGAATGACTGGCCAGGTGCAGTGGGGCCTGGATGAGCAGCAGCAACAGGCAGGAGGGGCAGGCAGCATTGGACTGCCAGTTTTGGACCGAACCCACAGGCCATGCCAAGGGGTCCCACCGGTGCACGATTCTGTGCACTGGGCCTCTAGTATATATATATAAAATGTGACATAGATGTTAAAGATATATCATATACACATATGCATTAAGGATATTTATATAAATGTTACAAATATACATATGTATGTTAAAGATATTTATTACAACATTGTATGCCAAAAAGTTGGAGATAGTGTAAATAGCTATTTTTAAGGAAATACTTTATTATACCCATAAAATAATGTAGTATGCAGCCACTGGAAAAAAATGAGGGTAGTCTGGCCTACAGTATACTGATTATTAGACAACTGAAGTGTATTTAAAGCATTAGGTTTAATGTCATGTCTTAAACAAATTTTGTGTGGATACTTTTAATACCTGCTCAGTTATGATAGGAAGTTATATGCTACACCGCCACTCTACTTTGTTTCCATCTAAATTACTAGCTACTTATTTTTTTTGTGCTTGTTCCTAATTCCTGAGTGTTCAAATATTGGACCCTCAAATTAATCTGAAAGCCCAAGATTTCACAAGGCAATTTGTCCCATATCTTATATACAAATTTCAGAATATTGAGTAAAAGCTATTAAACACATCAAGGGATGAATCTGCTAGATCAGGAGTTGACAAACCTTTTTGGTAAAGGGCCAGACACTCAGTATTGTGGGCTTCATGAACCATCGGGTCTCTGAAATCTGTCATAGACACTAGATAAACCAAGGTGCTCCTCATGTCGTGAATCTTTTTGAAAGGTACCATGAGTGCATGCCTCTATCCTTCTTTTTTAAAGAGAATACATTTCAGTATGTACCTCACCCACTTTTTCAACAGGGACTGCATATTACAAAACTTACGAAAATTCAGTTTATAAAGTAAGAATATTACATGCATGTTTCCCCCTTTATTTCTATTACACAATTTTAATATGCTTGATTAGTGTACTTTGTACATTTGAGTAGTATATTCTAGAGTTGGATGATTTTCATCTAGAAAGAAATCCTTCTGTCATCTTTGTAAGCATGAGAAACATGATAATAAGGTTATTGAATATTATATATCTAGAAAAAAATGATGGCATCTTTTAGGTGTATAATTTTGTGAACAACTAGTCTGGCATGTTTTAAACCATATAGTGCCACAGCTGCGTAATTAAAAAACTTTCAAGTATTACAAAAATACTTTAGTCACTATGGAAGGATTGAAAGCTACAGCTAAACATGAAGCAGATGAGATCATCCAGGGCTGTGCCATTTAGCTACAAAGTCCTGAAAAGAATGATCTATACTCACTGATTCGAATTTCCCTTCCATGCATTCTTGAGCCCACTCTAGTACTTTTCAGTCCCACCTCGTCTCCAAAATTGTTTTTCACAAGGTTAGTGCTTGTTTTCCTCTAATAAATCTAGACATAATGTTTTAGACCTGGTTTTACATAACCTATCAGCAATATTTGACCCAATGGAAAACTTCTCTTTTTTCATTTGTCTCTTAGAACTTTGTGTTTTCAGTGGGGAGGGGGAACATAATCACCTGGATTCCTCCTTGCCTTTCCTAGTCTCTCCTTAGTCTGGTTTCTCCTCATCTCCCTCCTTTTACACATTCAGGTGTCCCAGGATTCAGGCTTTGATCTTTTTTCTCATGACTTTTACTATCTTCTATATACTAATGATCTTCAAATTTATATCTCCAGACCAGATCTCTCTCCTTAATGCCAGACCTATATATCAAATTGCCTACTTGATATCTTTTTTTTAATAGCCATTGGGTGTTTCAGACTTAAGATCTCCAAAATTGAACTATTGATCTTCTTTCGCATAGTTGCCCTTTATGTGGTCTTTCTTGTTTGAGTTAATGACAGTTCTTCCAATTGCTCTGCCAAAAACTTGGTGTCATCCTCAACTCCTATCTTTCTCTTTGTCTTAAACCTCACATCTAATCTGTCAGCAACTCTTGTCAGGTTATCTTCAAAATACAGAGAGACCCCAATGTAAGGGACTAATTCAGGCAAGGGGGTATCCAAAAGCCAAAAGTCTGTTATATATAATAAATTAGGTTTTCTGAATGTGTATGTGAAAAACTGACAAATTAATTTACCCGCTTTTACTTATGTAGACACATTCGTTTAAAATTAAGTGTTTATGAAAAGTTTAGTTTCACAGAAAAATTTTCTATAGATATTATTGCTTATGTACTTACCATTGTTTTGAGGCTGTGATAAGTATGCAATCTAAATTAAAATAAACATTTTTCCAAAAATACACTTTAGTTATATTTAACTAAAAAATAAACAATATTCTTAAAAACAAAACAAAATTTAAATTTTATAAGAACAGAAGAAAGTTTTCCTATATAATCATCTTTGGATGGTGATATATCCAGACACTCTCATTGTGGTGTGACGTTAATGTGCGATGTTGAGGCGCTTGCTTTAGGTAATCCTGCCTTGAAAAACCTGTCAAGTTTAGTTTGAGCTTTTGAAGTCTGCTGTTTTTTATAATTAACTCCCTAATATTTCAAAAATGGGTGTAATAGAACTGCATTTCATTATCTGATGAATTGCCAATAAGTGTTATTAGATCATGGAGATGAGATCCAAGCACTGATAACTTTATGTTTGGGGCATGTTGTTTCTTCTTCCTCCTTATCTTCACTTCTACCCTCATATTCCCAGGTCATCAGCTCACCTGCTATTCACTTTCAGTCATAGTGTGGTACCCAGGGTCACCTTCATCTTCTTCTAACCATTGTAAAACCTCTTCCTCAGCTACTTGCCCACCAATATTCTGTGTTGTCCCACAGTAATCGGTGACCTCTACACCTTCTAAATGCAAGTCTCTCTTCATCATCAAGCCAGTTCTTCCAATCAGTTTCCAATGTTTGCACTTTCACTTCTTTTCATGCTGCATCAAAATTTAAAAATTGCTGATTGTAAACGGTAACTCTTTAAAACGGTAAGTTTTGTAAGATAAACTGTCCTGCTGTATGTTCATCATTACCTTCTGTCTGCAATACAACCACTACTTCCTCTAAAAATTTTTTGCGGTATATTCATTTAGTTCCCAGAATTATCCCCCAGGTCCATGGGCTGGATATGTGATGTATTTTTTGGCAAAAACATACATCTAAATTTGCCATCCTCTGAACATAAAGTATTTTTGGCTGGATGAGCAACAGCATTGTCTAAATGCAATAAACGTTTTGCATCCTCTGGTGGTATTCCAAGCTCTTCGCCTTGAAACTTCCTGACTGCAGGTAAAAATGCTTTCAAAATCCAGTCTTGGAAAATGTCTGAGTTGAGCCACGCCTTTTTAGAGTTGCAATACAAAGCAGGCAGATGACTCATTCTATTTTTTAAAACTCTAGGATTATGAGTTTTGCCAGTGATTACAGGTGTCAGTTTACTAGGACGTGACCCGTCGGTGTGGGCATATAGCAGTGCCAAGATCCTGTCCTTGCTGACTTTTCTTCCCGTGTCAGTTTCCCCTATTTGCAGACTGGTGTGTTTTCAGGCACAGAAGCAGGAACAAACCGCTTTTGCCAGCATTGTAAACCTGAGGCTGTAGTGGCATTGCATTATTTATGTTCTATTAATTTTTGCCTAAATGGTTCAGACTCTTCTGTTGGAGCACTTAAATTTTCACCGTAAATTCATTTTCTCATAATTTCGTGCCCTTTGTGAAAGCGCCCAAGCCACCCATCACTTGCTTTGAATGGTGTGTTCATATGATTTGCAAACTAAACTGCTGCAGATTTCAATTTTCTGCCTGCACTGGGCCCACAGGAACGCTGTTGTGTGCACACTTAACAATGCTGCCTCAACTGAAGTGTCACCAGCCCATTCAATTGCTTTTTGGTGCCAATTTCATCAGTTTCCCATGTTTTCTGTGATTGGTGTTTACCCTGTACCACATATTAACATATTTTTTTATTTTGTCTTTGCTTTGTTTTTAACCCTCACTCGAGGATATTTTTTTCATTGATTTTTTAGAGAGAGTGGAAGTGAGGGGGGGAGAGACAGAAACCTCCATGTGAGAGAAGCACATCTAGTGGACCAGGGCTGGGGATGGAACCTGCAACCCAGTATGTGCCCTTGATCAGGAATTGAATCCGTGATCCTTTCGGTGCGCAGGCCGGCGCTCTCCCCACTTGGCCACAATGGCCAGGGCCGTCTCTGTTTCTTTTTAATGTCCAATACAGTTTGCTTTTTCTAATGCCATGTTGCTCACATATAGGAAACACATGTACTCTCGACTCTGTTTTGTATGATTTCTAATTTGTAATTTAGCATTATATTAACTCTTTTCCTTTTGTTTATATTTTAAGGTTAGGGTTACAATGATGTGTTTTACCTTACACATATAATTTTAATTGTTACTGAATAGGTCTAGAAAATGCATGCATTCACCAGTCACTGAGAATAAGCCAATGGGCAGGGCTGGGCAGGGCTGGGCACGGCTCAGTGCACATGGGAACATCACCGGCTCATGTTAAAACTGCTGCAGAAAGTCACTCCAATCGCCAACAGAACCAATTACCCACACGCCACATGGTGTGATCACATCCTGATCATTTGTCCAACATTGTTTAGGAGCAGAGACTCTTGGATTTAAATATGTAGACTATAGTTGAAGATAAGTAATATGTATTTATGTTGGTGAAATTACTACAGTGGTTTTACAACATGTGGCAAATTTGCTAACGTTTGTTAAAAATAACTGAATTAATTACAAAAATAACCTGTTAATTTAATTATAAGCAGATCTTGGTTAAAAGCATTTTAAAATTAATGGGGTGTTAATTTTCACTCATGACATACAGACCAGAAGTTTTATTTGTTAAATCCAAAGTCTTTTAATTCAATGCCTGCAAAATTGAGGGTTTACTGTATGCCCGGAAACCAATCACATCTTCCATTCCACGACACTAACATCTGTTATCAACATTAGCTTAATAGTCAATTAATTGACTTCTTTCCTTTTTCCTTCCTTCCTCCCTTTTCTTCTTATTTACCTTCTTTTTATCAATTCTAGTCTTTTATTCAATTGTAAACACAGCGGGCCTATTAAAAGCTAAGTCACATTGTGTTGTTGTTCTGCTCAGTACCTTCTAATTGCCTGATGCACTCCGAGTACATGCCTCCCGCAGGCACCCCTATAGCCCTGGCCATTGTGGCTAAGTGGTGAGACCATGAACCTGCACACCCCAAGGATCACGGATTCAATTCCTGATCAAGGGCACATACCTGGGTTGCAGGTTTCATCCACAACCCTGGTCCACTTGATGTGTTTCTCTCACATGGAGGTTTCTGTCTCTCTCTCCCTCACTTCCACTCTCTCTAAAAAATCAATGGAAACGGGGAGAGATCAACCAAAAGACTTATATGCAAGCATATAGGCCTAACCAATGGACACAGACAACAGGGGCGTGAGGGCATGAGTGGGGGAGTAGGGGGTAACATGGGAATAAGGACACATATGTAATAACTTAATCAATAAAATAATTTAAAAATCAATGGAAAAAATATCCTTGAGTGAGGGTTAACAACAACAAAACCTAGGTAGGTGTCCTGACTTAGAATCAAACTTGCATTTTGGCGTAAGGAGCAATGCTCCAATCAACTGAGCCACCTGGCCAGGGCTAACCAAATGTGTTCTGTTTAAAAGTTGCCTTCCATCTGCTATGTTCAAAATAAAAACTATTTCATATTCAATAATTATAGGCTTATTTTTGAAGTTTGGGTCAAGAAGAATTGTTTAATAATTGCTCTCGGCAAGATCCTCCCCTCCTTTCTAATATCTTTTTATTAGTTTTAGAAAGAGATGAAGGGAGAGGGAGAGAGAGATAGAAACATCAGTGATGAGAGAGAATCATCAATCAGCCACCTCATACACGCTCCCTACTAAGGATCGAGCCAACAGCCCGGGCATGTGCCCTGACTGGGAATTGATCTGGTGACCTCTTGGTTCATGGGTTGATGCTCAACCACTGACATACACAGGCCAGGAACTCTTCTTGTTTTTATTATTTTTTTTTAGATGTTTAGTGATAACCAGGAGAGTTACTTGTTTAACTATATATGTTATAATTTTATTTTAATCCTCACCTGGGGATATGTCTTACTGATTTTAGAGACAGGGTGAGAGAGAGACACACACACAGTGATGTGAGAGAGAAACATCCATCAGTTGCCTCCTGGTATGCTTCCTGTCCCGGAATTGAACCTAAAATCCAGGTATGCCTTGATGGGGAATCAAACTGGCAACTTTTTTGTGCACAGAAAGATGCTCCAATCATCTGAGCAACCTGATCAGGGCATTTTTGTACATTTGTTAAGGTATATGATAATGATATTCTTATGCATGCATTTATTCCATAAAAAAGTAATTATACTTTTCTGTTGGTAAGTTTCGCTTTTTATATTAAGACTAGAGGCCTGGTGCACAACATTCGTGCACGAGTAGGATCCCTAGGCCTGGCCAGCAATCAGGGCCAATCAGGGCCTTCCTTCCCCTGGTTGCTGGCTGCCAACCCAGGCCTTGCTCTGTTCCACTTCTCCCCCTGTTCCTACGTTCTGCACCGGCTCCTGGTGGTCAGCACATGTCATAACAAACGGTCTAACTCCTGGTTGGTTGAACTCCCGAGGAGACAATTTGCATATTAGCCTTTTATTATATAGGATTAAATATTAGCCTAAAAGTCTACAAAAGTTACCAATTAAGTTCATTTTCAAAGAAAATCACAACTAATTGGATTATTGCCATTTTCTAACTATATATATAATGACATGCAGGTATTTTATTCAACTTCTAATTTTTCCCCAGTTTATTGAGCTATAATTGACATGTAACATTGTATATTTTGAAGGGATATAGCGTGTTCATTTGATACACTTTTATGTTGTTAAATGATTAACACAGGATTCTTTGTTCACATTTCCATTACATCACATGATTACCAATTCTTTCTTTGTGGTGAGAACATTTAGATCTGCTCCATTAGCAACTTCCAAGTACATAATAAAGTATTGTTAACTACAATCACCATGCTGTACATCAGACAGGGTTGAGTCATATATGACATTTATTCCAATGATGCTGGCAATATGAGAGAGCAGCAGTTCATCCAAGAAAATCTGCTCTGCACCCCCCACACCATAAGCCAGCTGCTTATATGCTGTAGAAAGACAAAGATTACATGTCGTAAGCAAAAGAAATAAGAATGGGTATGCAAATGCAATAAAAATGGGTATTACAGGCATGGGGAAGTAGGCAAAAGGAATAAAAATGGGTATAATGGTTATAGATTACAGGCAATGCAAGCTGGGACTCCATAGTTTCACCAAAAAGGTTGTGAATCTTTCCATGATAATAGGCAGTTAAAGAGGATGGACCACATTTCCAGGTTAACTCCCAAGTCCAAGGGGGTTGGTTGGGGGAAACTCCCAGCCAGATGAGAATATGTTTTCTTTAATCAGAACAAAACAATCATGGTTAACACAGCATTATTAATATTTCTTATAACTATAGGTCATCTCTACTATTCTATTTCTGCTCTTAGCAGTAGGATTTCCTTCTTTCTCATACCTGAGAAAATGCCACTGTGTGTGTGTGTGTGTGAACATATATGTGTGTGTGTACACATATATACTATATACATGTATATATATACACACACACATATACATGCACATTCACATACATAATACACACATATATACAAAATACATAGAAACATATACACATACATACCACATCCTCTTTATTTGTTTGTTTATTGGTGAGCACTTACTTTATATATTTTGCTATTGTGAATAAGGTTGCAGTGAACATGGGAGTGTAGCTATCTCTTTGAGGTGGTAATAAAAAATGAATGACTGTTCTATAAATGTTTGTCTGTCCATTCGGTCCAATGTTTGGTTCAAGTTTAGCATTTCCTTACTGATTTTGTGTCTAGAAGATCTATTCATTGCTGAAAGTGAAGTGTTGGTGGCCCCTGCTATTATTGTATTGTTGTCTATTTTACCTTTAGTTCTGTTAGTATTTGTTTACTATTTTTAGGGGAACCAATGTTGGGTGCACACATATTTACAGTTGTTATATCTTCTTTATGAAGTGATCCCCTTATAAAGACCTTCCTTGTCTCTTGTTACAGTTTTTGGCTTAAATTCTGTTTTGTCTGATATAGTATAGTTACAGCTATTCTCTTTTGGCTTCCACTTGCAAGGAATACCTTTTCCAACTCTTCACATTGAGCCTTTAAGTATCTTTAAGAAGGAATTGTGCCCTGACCTGTATGGCTCAGTTAGTTGGAGCACCTCAAAAAGACCTTCAAATCTCAGAGCGAAGGTGGGGGGGCGGGGGAGGGGGGCACGGGTAAGAGATCAACCAAAGGACTTATATCCATGCGTATGAGCATGACCAATGGACACAGAAAATAGGGGGTGGGGGCATGTGCTGGCAGGGGGGGCAGAGCCGGCAGCTGGGCAGAGGTCAATGGGGAAAAAGGAGACATAAATAATCTTTCAACAATAAAATTTTTTTTAAAAAAGAATGAATTGAGTCCTGGCCTGTGTGGTTCAGTTGGTTGGAGTACCATCCCTTATATCAGAAGTTTATAGGTTTGATTCCCAGTCAAGGCATATACCTAGGTTGTGGGTTTAATCTCCTGTCAGGGTATGTATGGGAGGCAACCAATCTGTGTTCTCTCTCACATTGATATCTGTCCGTCTGTCTGTCTGTCTGTCTTTCTCTCTTTCTATTCCTCTCTTTCTAAAACCAAGGAGCATATACTCGGGTAAGCATGAAAAATGTTTAAGAAAATGAATGAATGGAGTCTCTTGTAGGCAGTGTATAGCTGTTTCTTATTATAATCCATACAGACATTCTATGACTTTTTTCTTTTTTATTTGATCTATTGAGGTTACTCTGGTTAACAAAATTTCACAGGTTTCAGGTGCACAATTCTACAGCACAGCCTCTGTACACTGCATTGTGTGTTCACTACCCCAAGTCATTCTATGCCTTTTGATTGGAGAACTCAGCCAATTTATAAAGTAACTAGAGGCCCAGTGCACAAAATTTGTGCATGGGTGGGGGGTGGTCCCTCAGCCCGGCCTGCACCCTCTCGCAATCTGGGACCATTGGCTCCTAACCACTCACCAGCCTTTCTTTCTGATCAACCCTAACCACTGTGCATTCCTGCCTGATGCCACTAACTGCTCCCTTGCCTGCCTGATCACCACTAACCACCTCTGTCTGCCTGCCTGACCTTCCCTAACCACCTCTGCCTGCCTTCCTGATAGACCCTAACTGCTCCCCTGCCAGCCAGATCACCCCTAACTGCTCCCCTGCCTGCTTAATAGCCCTTAACTGCCCTCCCCTGCCAGCTTGGATTCCTCTAACTGCCTCTGCCTCAGCCCCCCACCACCATGGCTTTGTCTGGAAGGATGTCTGAAAGTGTTTTCCATCTAAGTACCATATTACCCTTTTATCAGTATAGATTATTAACAGTAACAACTCAGTAATGATATCTTGTTTTCAGGCTGTTTTGTGGTTCCATTATTCCATTCTTCCTCTCTTGCTGCCTTCCTTTGTGAATTGAGGATATTCCATAGCTTTTTTTGATTCCTGCGCTTGATCTTTTGTGAATCTGCTGGAGGTTTGGCTTTGTGGTTACCATATAGTTTACATAAGACATCATATAAATATAACAAGCTATCTTATGTCCATCACAGCTTTGGTTATATTTAACTGCAGATTTTCCTTAGAAGAAGAAAAAAAGAAGAGACAAAAAGTTGATCTGTTATATGAAAAAAATAGGGTGCAGTTAAGAAAAAAAGAAGAGCACTCTATTAAAGAAGTTGAAATGAACCCATGTCTTCAAACCACCATTAGAACACGAGACATTGTATCAAAGATTGTAAGAGAGAATAAGGTAAATTTATCTTTGGTAAAAATTTCTTATTTCTTACAGTATTTTATCAATATTTATATCTCTTTGACTTTAATGTATATTATTATGATTAAAACAAAATTTTTCATCTCATTCAAAATGTGAATTATGACATTTATGACTAAAATTATTAATTTATTACTATCCTTGGCATCTAACAGATACTGTGTATATGTTTTCTAAATGAAGAAATGGAAAGTAAATTGAGCTTAACCATTAATATAAATGTTAATTTTGGCTTTTAGAAAATTTTGACATAGAGTTTAAGTTGCTTTGAGACTGTGATGGAACTAGTCAAATTTCCATAAAGAAATTTTATTTCAGAATATTGTATTTTTGCTCTATGGCAAATATAGCTATCACTTAAAATTTGACTTTTTCATGGAGAGGAAAGATCCTTGTGCTTAAACAGGCTACTTCCTTTTCACAGTTTTTTAAGGTACTGCTCTTAAGCTTTGGACTTTTTAATGGTATGAGACCAAAAATTCAATGAAATGTGTTCCTAGGTCAGTGATGGTGAACCTATGACAGGCGTGTCAGAGGTGACATGCGAACTCATTTTTTGGTTGATTTTTCTTTGTTAAATGGCATTTAATATATATAAAATAAATACCAAAAATATAAATCTTTGTTTTACTATGGTTGCAAATATCAAAAAATTTGTATATGTGACATGGCACCAGAGTTAAGTTAGAGTTTTTCAAAATGCTGACACGCCGAGCTCAAAAGGTTCGCCATCACTGCCCTAGGTTGTAGAAGAGCAAAATTACACTCAGAGCCAACTTTCTCAAGAACAGAACGCCAGAATATTACAAGATGGAAATCTGAACAAACACCTTTGCAAACCAAAGGAGATAGAAATAACTTATGAGAAAATGAATTCTGAGGTAGTTTAGACATTTTCAAGTGTGTGTGAGTATGTGTGGGTGTGTACATATTTAAGAAACCAATACTTTACATATGGAAACTATCGAGGATTTAAAAAGTGTGTGGTGTGGTGTGTGTGTGTGTGTGTGTGTGTGATAGCGGTGACATTTTGGATAAAACTAGTGGCCCTGTGCACAAAATTCAGACACATTTAAAGGGAATTAATTAAAGGAACTATTTTAATATTGCTATTTTCCCTTTCTCTATAATAGACGTATATGGCTGGCCCCACCCCCATTGGGCAACACCAAGACCCAGCTGGCCCCACCCCTGTCAAGCCCCGCCAGGTGGGTGATGCAGCCTCACATCCCAGCACCAGGGTGGGGAGCATGGCCTCAGGTCCCCCAGCCCTAGCGCTGGGGCGGGGGGTGCAGGCTCAGGTCCCCCCGGCCCTGGCCTGTGCCACGCAGCCTCACCCAGATCCACCGTGCCATGGGACCCATCAATGCACCTCCTGGTGACCAGTTGTTTGGTTGTTGCAGATGAAAATAAAGTCATGCATTTAAGCATGCACATTCATTTTCAATGCCTGATTTGTCCACATTCTCTAAATTGCAAAATAAATAAGATCTTCAGCCAGACAACATGATAATGCCAAGTTCTTTATATAACGATACATACCATTCTCTCCACTCAGAAGGCTCCATTTGAGTGGATTAAATGTATGTGACTCATATGAAAGGCACTGCTGCTTGCTCTTAATAGAGGAAACATTAGCTCATTACTCATCACTATAAAGTGCTATAAAATGGTTTCTGACTTAAAGAACAGAAAGAAAAATAACAAAAAATAAATAAAATGTTCAGTGCTGTGGACGGCAGAATCCTCTCCCTATCCTTTTGTGTTTTTCTGCTTTTCCCATGAACCTATTTGCGCTCTGCCTCAAAAAAAAAAAAAAACACAAAAAATAAAAAACAGAGAAGACAAAATCAGATGCTGTAATCTGCATTTTATAGTGTCATTTGAGTACAAAGAGGTGTTTTTCAATCTTTACTTTTTGTTTTTAGTCAATGCAGCTCAAACTTGCTCCCAACATTCCAGGAGCCAGGCCAACATGGCTGTGCAGACACACCTTTGCTAGGTGCTGTCAGGCTTCAGGGCTGGGGCAAGTAACACGCCAGGTGTTGCTGGAAATGAATCAGCTCTCCTCTCTACATAGAAGGAGTCTTTTCATCATAAAATGCAAACAGCAGCCATTTTCCATTACCCCCTCCCCAGCCCTCCTCACCTGGGGCCATAGGAAGGGGCTGGGAGGATATTTATTCTCAGCTCTTTGATTTCTCTTATTTAACTGAGCCCATTTACAGCTGCTTCTCTGAGGACAATGCCAGCCACTCAGGGCTAGCCACTCCTGGAAGGCAAGCGGCAGAGCTGACCAGGGGCTTGGACCAAGCCTGAGCACGTAGGTCACAGCCACCTCAACAGGCGGGCTACTCCCGAAGATTTGAGGCCCCTCTCAGCTCCACACCCCAGCTCCCTGCTCTCCCCCTTTCACCCACAGGTGCCACCGGCTTCGTGTGCCCCAAGGCTTTGTGTGCAGATGTCAGGGTTGCAGGTTCAAGACACTCTGCCTCCTCCTGGCACTTTGAGCCATAAGTGCCAGCAGGGACCTTTCCACTGGGTTTTGGTCTTTGGTCACTGCTGAGGTTTTCTGGACTCTCTAGGCGAGGGACAGCCAGGACCTTTGCCTCTGACCAACACCCTTCCTGCAGCCTGCCTGGGGTAACCCAAGCCCCAAGAAAGCATGGGAGCTTGTCTGGCCTGTGTGAGGGGTAGGGGGGTTTGGCTAGCCGTCCCATCCTCAATTGCAGTGGGAGAGGCTGATCTGGTGTGGGGCCAGGGCAGGGACTGGGCAGGGAAGCCATCTTGTGACAGTGTTATGACATGAGGGTCACTTTGCATATTATCTCTTTATTATATAGGATGATATTGTTCATTCAAATCCATTTGTCTCTCACAGCCAAGTAGTGACATTCACAATGGCCTCATTCAAAGGGGAAGCTTTTAATATTTTCCATTGTGCATGATCTCCAAGGTATTATTACTAACAACAGATGTTCCAAATTTGGGCAGTGATCTTATTTCCTTGATATATCAATAGAGAGGTTAGTTTTCACTTCCATTGATGGAATGGAAGAGGGTATAACCGATTCAGAGATGATATTTTAGATGTCATTCATTTACTTGTGAGAAAAGAAACAATTTGTTCCTAGTAGTATCCCATTTTAATACAAAGGACTTCTGAAGAGAATGACAGGCCATAATATATACGCCTTGATAATTTATTGGTAGGTATTTCATTCCCAGTAAAGTAGTTCAGTGTATTTTCCCTCATTTTACAATTATTACTACTTTAAACATCATGAACAAGAAATAAAAGTTATTGCATTACTGAAGCAACAACAAATCTCATGATATTCTAAGAAGAGCTCTGTAACTTTTATCTTATTCACCATTAGTTTTTTGACACATAGACTTCTTTTGTTTTTCTATATCCACACTGGAGAAGAACTATGAACTGGTGCAAGAGCACGAATTGTGGAGTCTGAAAACCTGGGGAAAATCCTGAACTTGCTTATGTTTTTAACCCCTCCATTCCAGATTGTGATAACAGAATGAGGTCATTGATGGATGTAGAAGTGCTTAGGAAAATGTTCGCTTATCAGTCAATAGTAGAGGTAGTTTTTGTAACTAACTCTGAAAGTATTAGAAAAGTAGAATATCTATGGGTTAATATTGGGAGAAAATAATTTTAGGAAATTTAGTTTATCCTATTATAAGCATGGTTAATACTCTTACTGTGGGGTAACTATAGGTTCAGACTATAATCTCAATTTGTAAGTGTAGTTAGCGTTATTAACCTTTTACTTAAATGCATTT
>NW_027223936.1:0-36983 GCF_028538775.1 Myotis yumanensis
ACAAGACAGGGATGCCCACTCTCACCACTCCTGTTCAACATAGTCCTGGAAGTATTAGCCATTGCAATTAGGCAAGAAGAAGAAATAAAAGGCATCCAAATTGGAAAAGAGGAAGTAAAACTGTCCTTATTTGCAGATGACATGATATTATACATACAAAACCCTAGAGACTCCATCAAAAAGCTACTAGACTTAATACATGAATTTGGCAATGTAGCAGGATACAAAATTAACCCCAAGAAATCTGAGGCATTTCTATACACCAATAGTGAACTTTCAGAAAGGGAGATCAGAAAAACAATCCCATTTACCATCGCACCAAAAAAATTAAGATACCTAGGAATAAACTTAACTAAAGAGGTTAAAGACCTCTACTCAGAAAACTACAGGACGTTGAAAAAAGAGATAGAGGAAGACATAAACAGATGGAAGAACATACCATGTTCTTGGATAGGTAGAATCAACATCATTAAAATGTCCATACTACCCAAAGCAATCTATACATTCAACGCACTTCCCATTAAAATACCAATGGCCTTCTTCA
Source organism: Myotis yumanensis (assembly GCF_028538775.1). Taxonomy (NCBI): domain Eukaryota; kingdom Metazoa; phylum Chordata; class Mammalia; order Chiroptera; family Vespertilionidae; genus Myotis; species Myotis yumanensis. Next base: position 545 of record NW_027223936.1, read on the forward strand.
CAGATCTAGAATGAACTCTCCAAAAATTCATCTGGAATAAAAAAAGACCCCGAATAGCTGCAACGATCCTGAGAAAGAACAAAGTAGGTGGGATCTCAATGCCAGATATCAAGCTGTATTACAAAGCCACTGTTCTCAAAACTGCCTGGTACTGGCACAAGAACAGGCATATAGATCAGTGGAATAGAATAGAGAGTCCAGAAATTAGCCCGAACCAATATGCTCAATTAATTTTTGACAAAGGAGGCATGAACATACAATGGAGCCAAGATAGTCTCTTCAATAAATGGTGTTGGGAAAATTGGACAGACATATGCAAGAAAATGAAACTAGACCACCAACTTACACCATACACAAGAATAAACTCAAAATGGATAAAGGACTTAAATGTACGACAGGAAACCATAAAAATTCTAGAAGAATACAAAGGCAACAAAATCTCAGACATATGCCAAAACAATTTCTTCACTGATACAGCTCCTAGGGCAGTTGAAACTAAAGAGAAACTGAACAAATGGGACTACATCAAAATAAAAAGCTTCTGCACAGCAAAAGAAACCATCAACAAAACAACAAGAAAACCCACCTCTTGGGAAAACATATTTGCCAACGTCATATCTGATAAGGGCTTAATCTCCAAAATTTATAGGGAACTCATACAACTTAACAAAAAGAAGATAAACAATCCAATCAAAAAATGGGCAAAGGATCTAAATAGACACCTTTCAAAAGAGGACATTCAGAAAGCCAAGAGACATATGAAAACATGCTCAAAGTCACTAATCATCCGAGAGATGCAAATCAAAACAACAATGAGGTACCATCTCACACCTGTCAGAATGGCCATCATCAACAAATCAACAAACGACAAGTGCTGGAGAGGATGTGGAGAAAAAGGAACACTTGTGCACTGCTGGTGGGAATGCAGACTGGTGCAGCCACTATGGAAGGCAGTATGGAGGTTCCTCAAAAAATTGGAAATGGAACTCCCATTTGACCCTGTGATCCCACTCCTAGGAATATATCCCAAGAAACCAGAAACACCAATCAGAAAGGATATATGCACCCAGATGTTCATAGCAGCACAACTCACCATAGCTAAGATCTGGAAACAGCCTAAGTGCCCATCAGTAGATGAATGGATTAGAAAACTGTGGTACATCTACACGATGGAATACTATGCTGCTGTTAAAAAGAAGGAACTCCTACCATTTGCAACATCATGGATGGAACTGGAGAGCATTATGCTAAGTGAAACAAGCCAGTCAATGAAGGAAAAATACCACATGATCTCACTCATTCACGGATAATAAAGACCATTACAAACTTTTGAACAATAATAGATACAGAGGCAGAGCTGCCTCAAACTGATTGTCAAACTGCAGTGGGAAGGCCAGAGAGAGTTGGGGGGCAGGAGGGAGGGGAGTAAGAGATCAACCGAAGGACTTGTATGCATGCATATAAGCATAACTAATGGACATAAGACACTGGGGGGTAAGGGAGGGTAGGGGTTTGTCAAGGGGGGGGGGGGAAGGATACTTATGTAATACCCTTTGTAATACTTTAAGCGAAAAATTAAAAAAAAAAATCAATAAAATATATTTAAAAAATAAATAAATAAAAAGCACTTTTCTCAGAACTTGAAACATCCTATCTAATAAAAGGGTAATATGCAAATTAACCATCACTCTGCCACAAAGATGGAAGCACCCATGGCCACAAGATGGTGACGCTCAGTCCTCTCAGCAACGCCGGAGTCCCCTGTCCCGGGGTGGGGGGAGAAGGCTGCTGAGAGCAGGCAGCATAAGCGGCCTGGTGGAATGCTTGCTTCGTCAATACACCCAGCTCAAGCCGGCCCCCCAGATCCGGAGCAGACATGGACAGAGACAGGGGGCTGGCCCGTAGCCTCTGTAGCTGAGTGCAAGCCCAGAGAGGAGACGGTGGGCCTGCCTCCTGCAGAAGCAGCGCAGGTCCCTTCCGCCTCCCATGGAATCTGCGCGAGTCTCTCCATGCTCCAGCAGAAGTGGCGTGACTCCCTCCCACCTCCCACGGAATCAGTGTGGCTCCCTTCTGCCTCCCGTGGAAGCAGCACAGCTTCCGGCAGCACGCTGCGGTTCCTGCCAGCTCCCGCAGAAGCAGCGGGCGGCCTACTGCACAATATTGTGCAATGGGCTACTAGTTTAAAAATATTATGAGTGCATAAAAACAATGATTCCCTAATATCAGAGGTAGAACCCAAGAAGAAAACCTCCCAAAAGACTGTTGGAAGAGTGTGAAATGAAAATCCAAATAGTCTTATGTTTTGTTATCATTACATTAAAAACTTCCAGTTTTCAAAGCATTCTCACAATGGAACAGAGAATCCAGTAGTCCAGGATCAACTATCTGAATTAATTTTTACTCTTGGCTTTTCCATATTAAGAAATGTGGCAAATTATTAAAAACAAAAGAATTCTCTTTACCCATCAATATAAATAGTTGCATCTGATAGGGGTTTGTGTTTCATTACAGGGAAAGAGCTTCTAAGATAGCCATCTGATTAAGTTTGAAAACATAATTGTTTACTTTGCTTTTTTAGTTTGATACATGACAACAATAGGATCAGAGGAAACATTCACTTTCAATAAGAATTTTAATAAACTAATGGAGACAGATCTGAAAGGGACTTCTGACAAATTCCTAGATCATAGTGTTCAGTACTCATGGCTATATGAAAGTTATAATAACTTGAAATTTACTTGCATTCCTTGTACATACACTAAAGCCATAAATATTGAGATTCTTGGAGAAGTATATGAAAAACTTATGGAACATTCAATCCAATTCTTCTCTCTGACAACAGCACTAATAAGCATGTTTATTCTTTTAAATGAATACCTCGGATATTTACTCACATATGCTCAAATATCCCCATTTATTTATATGCCCTCAATAGAATACACAATCTCCAGATAGCAGTTACACATTCTAAGGCCTGCTCTCCATTATTTTGTAAACCTGTTGAAACACCGATTGATTTCACAGTGTTTAAAATAAAAATAATTGGGGCAGGAAAACATTACCTTGCATTTCACTCTGTGTTCCTGACAGATATGCCTTCTTCTCCATGTGAAAAATATTCCCCTCTCTTTTTCTTCTCTCTGCAAAAGAATTGCTCTCCCCATTCCATTCCTTTGTTAACAGGATGTTCCTGTAATTGAAAAGAGGAATGGAAATTGATTTGACTTTGGATGGTGGGCACACAATGCAATATACAGATCATATATCATGGAATTGTAAACTTGAAATCTACATGATCCTATGAACCAAAGTCACATCAATAAATTTAATTTAAAAAAAGAAAAGAAAAAAGGAATGACTAAGCCTAGTGACCCAAGAGCTACCAGCATGTTCTCAAAGGGTAGGACTGTCAAGGGGAAGAAAAGAGCACCATCCTTTCCTTTCACATTCTCCTCTACAATTTAAGTGCCTTCTCTTTTTAATTTCCCTGTCCAGATGAAATACTAGATAGTACTTCTTTTTACTCAGTTTCTGCTTCTGTTGCCTGGTGCTTCTGCTTCAGCTGAGGTCACAGAGATGAATGCCCAGGCTATTAATCTAGTACAGGGAGCAGCAAGTCCCCTCTCTAATTATGATGTATAATAACTATGAGTTAAGAGGAAATCTTCTGCTTTGTGCTTTATTAACTACACTTCATTTTTTATACTTACCAAACTTAGCCCAAATTAGAAATCTATCAATATTTCTTTTCTTCCTATTATCTCCTCTTCCTTTTAACTAATGTGGAAACCACTTAAAATAATTAACTGGTGGAAATTGACTTTGACCATGGCTAGTTACTTTAAAGCCCAGTTTCAGTTTAATTCTATCTTCAGATGTATGATTCTTCTTAAGGCACAGGCCTGTGGACCTGCCTGAAATTAACAGTATAGAGCAGTGGTTCTCAACCTTCCTAATGCCGTGACACTTTAATACAGTTCCTCATGTTGTGGTGACCCCCAATTTCATTGTTACGAATTGAACATAATTAAAGCATAGTGATTAATCACAAAAACAATATGTAATTATATATGTGTTTTCCGATGGTCTTAGGCGACCCCTGTGAAAGGGTCGTTTGACCCCCAAAGGGGTCGCAACCCACAGGTTGAGAACCACTGACATAGAGCATTATTCTAGAAGTCCACCAGACTATAAACTCCAGGAAGAGAGAAACCATCCCTATCTCATTCACTGTTATATTCCCAGGGCCCAGTGCTGTTAAGGCACTTGATATATCACTTCTGGGTGAATAAATAAATATCTTTCTCCAAGAAGCCATCAAAAATCATTCCAAATAGTGTTTGTCTTTCTAATCTCACTGCAAAAAACTAAATAAAGAACTTCAACTCAAGTGATATTTTATATTAAGCTGTGAGGAGCAGGACATTCTGTATGATTAAATTATTAATATTGCTATTATTAGAAATGTTTTTGTGATACAAACATATTACTCTCTCATCTAAATCATAACCTACATCAGAAAATTAGAGGAGAATAGTCTCTCAGAAAAGCTGTTGTTTACTTATTATTACTGGTGTTCTACATATAAATATCCAAACTCACTTCATGTGGGAGTAGAGCATTATTAATATTCTGATTTCAATTGATGTTTAGTTCTCAGGAACATATTCCTAAAAGGATTTCTAGTAACATATTGTGGAGAGTAAACTATGTATAATTATTTCCATAAGCATTTACTGACCACCATTTATGTGTAGAATAATATCCTAGGTCCTACTGAATTAATCCAACAATGAGGAAGGAAACACATTAGTCATTAAAGTAAGCAAAGAAAGTGAAAACCAATTTATCCATGATGAAAACCAGCGCACCTTTTAAAATACATTTTGCCCTATTTTTATTCAAACTCACCTTTGTAATAGTTCCGAAACGTGTATGAAGTGGGAAAATGGAAAACTTGGAAAAGTTTACTATTATTCAGTTGGAGTATGCAAGCATGTTTGTGTTAATGCAATAACTACCTGCAATTATAAGCAAATTTAAGCTACACATTATTCTATTATTTTAACTTTTTTTGTTCCTTCTAAAGGGCTTGGATATGACCAGGTCCTGGAATTACTGCCTGTCTTAGCAGGAAACATTGACAACTTCCTCATTGAGATAGGTATCTTCATTGCTGGTTCATTTTTATTGTCCTGGTTACCCTCCCGGGGTTTTCCCCAGCCTGAGCTCCGGTTGTCTGATGGCCCAAAATTGACTGGATTTCTTTTATACTTTATTGCATTACAAAGTCTAGCATGAGATTAGTTCAGTCTCAACTGTATAAAAATGGTTTGCCTTCTGCACTTCTGCTGTCTGAGACAGGCTAGCTGGACGGGAATGCAATCAACCTGAGTGGGCACACAGGACCACATACTCAGGCCTGTTATCTTTGATCTTATGCATCATAAGTGAAGTTCAATGGGACAATGAAGCATGTCTCTGGGCAGAGAGCATATGTGGAAGATAGAACAAGCTTTCTATTTTAATGCCTTTATGGGACGTTCTTTGCGCTTTGTGAAAAAGAGGCCCTGCATTTTCATTTTCAACCGGCCTCTCCAAAGTGTGTAGCCAGTCTTGCTCTGAGGAGAAATCTCTGAAAGTGGACTACAAACTACAATTTCCCCTAGAAAAACACACAAGAAACCTCCAGATAACGTAATTTTCAAAACTGCTCTTTGAATACCCTCAATAAAGTTTTGGTCTAGCGAATTTTTATGATAGCTACAGTAACTATCTAGTAAAGCAATTTAATTATCACAGGGTGTATTAATTACCATAATAAACTCCACTCCAATAGGACTCTAGGTAGACAAGTCTTCCAGCCTCAGGCCTCTCCTCATTAAATTGCAATTAGCATGATAAATGGGAAGTATAATTTTGCTGCAGCCAGTATTAGTCCTACTTACCAAGAGGTGACAGGGGAAGCTATCAGAGATAAGACTTAAAGATATTTAAATAAAAAAGAAAACACTAGAGTTCCCTGTCATCTGCCCATTAGGCCAACATCTGTGTGCAGGTATACCTTACACATTTCTACTGTAATTGATGAAGACCTCAAATAGTACCAATGTTAATATCAGTTAGAGCAATCTGGTGATTAATTGCAGTGTGTCATTGGAAGGTCATAATATCTGTGAGAATTCAAAATAACTACACTCTTAACAAAGAATCAACTGTAAATCTTACTTATTTAAGATGGCGGCTATGGGTGGCCTCTAAAACATGCTGTACTCTTAATCAGGTGATAATACATTGCACACTGGCCAAGGGTATAGCTTCAAGAGCATTGCAGAAGAAGAAGGCTTTATTGTATTTTGCTTTATTGAAACCGAAGCAAAGATAAACTACACATTTGATTTGAATCTGTTGCAATATGCTATAAACTACAGAGATCAGATTCTAGGAGAATCCCTCTACCCTTGCAGCAAAGTCACTTTTTTTGCATACTCACTTTTAATCTGAGTTTCTTTAAATGAGTTTCTGTTCCCTAATATCAAATATTCTCCAAGATAAGATGTTTTGAAAATTGCCATTTTAATAAATGAATTCTCAGGAGAAGGATAGCTTACTCAAAATACCATATCTAACTCTGCTAGTATTTTAAATTATTTTTTGAAAGTAGCATATACTATATTTGATTTTACTTGGTCAGCACTACAAAGGATGGTTATTTTTCCTTCTCTGTTCTCATTCAAACATTTGATCAACTATAACCAAGGATGTGAAATATCTATACACTGAAATACGTAGGATACTGAGGAAAAAAACTGAAGAAGACACAAATACATGGAAAGATATCCTGTGTTCATGGATCAGAAGACTTAATATTATTAAAATGTTCATACTACCCATAGCCATCTATAGATTCAATGTAATCCCTATCAAAATCCTAATGTCATTTTTAACAGAATTAGAAAAAAACAATTCAAAAATTTGTAAGAAACCACATAAGACCCAAATAGCGCCCCCAAAAATCTGGAGAATAAAAAAAGCTGGTAGCTTACACTCCAGCTTCCTTCCTTCCTCCCTTCCTTCCTTCCTTCCTTTCTTCTTTGACAAAGGATCCAGAAACATACAAAGGAAAAGTCTCTTCAATAATTTTTATTCAGAAAATTGGAAATCCACAGGCAAATATTAAAACTAGACTGCCACCTGATACCATACAGAAAAAAATAACTCAAAATGGATTAAATACTGGAATATAAGACCTGGAACAATAAGATACATGGAAGAAAACATAGGCACTAAATTTATGGACCTCGATTTCAGAGGAGTCTTGGTGAACATGATACCAAAGGCAAGGAAACAAAAAGCAAAATTAATGAATGGGATTATATCAAACTAAAAAGCTTCTGCACAGCAAAATAAACTATCAACAAAACAAAAAGGCAACCAGCTAACGGAAGAAGATATTTGCAAATGATGCATACAATAAGGGGCTAACATCCAAAATATGTATAAAATTCTACAACTCAACAACAGAAAAGGAATCTGATTTTAAAAATGGGCAGAGGACCTAAACAGATACTTTTCCAAGGTAGGCATGCAGATGGCCAACAGATATATGAAAAAATTATCAACATCATTAGCTAGAAGGGAAACACAAATCAAAACCACAATGAGATACCACTCCACACACATTAGAATGGCTATGATCAATAAGACAAGAAATAACAAGTGTTGGAGAGGTTGTGGAGAAAAGGGAACCCTTGCACACTGCTGACAGGATTGTAAATTGGTGCAGCCACTAAGGCAAACATATTGATTTTGTCATTAAATCCTGGAAAACTGTATGGAGGCTACTCAAAAAATTAAGAATAGAGCTACTATATGACCCAGGAAGCCCTCTTCTGGGTACCTACCAGATTTCAAACTATATTACAAAACTATAGTAATCAATGAGCATGGCTCTGAGATTAAAACAGAAACATAGATCAATGGAAGACAACTGAGACCCCAGAAAAAAATACTATGCATATATGGTCAAATAATATTTGACAAGGGAGCCAAGAATACACAATGGAAAAAGGATGGTCTCTTCAATAAACAGTGCTGGGGCACTAGGCGGTTTGGCTCAGTGGATAGAGTGTCAGCCTGTGGACCAAATTGTCCCAGGTTCGATTCTGGTCAAGGTCAAGTACTTTGTTGGTTGCAGGCTCCTCCTGGGCCTGGGCCCTGGTCAGGGCCTCATGCCAATTGATCTGTTTCTCTCACATCGATGTGTCTTTCTGTCTTTCTCTCTCTCTCTTCCAATCTTTCTAAAAGATCAATGGAAAAATATGCCCAGGTGAGGCTTAAAAAAATAATGCTGAGGAAAACTGCATACCTACATGCAGAAGAATAAAATAGGACCCCTATCTACACTCACAGAAATTAACTCAATATAGGGTAAGGACTTAAATGTAGCCAGAAACCATAAAATTCCTAGACTAAAACCTAGAGGAAAATGTCCTTTGATGTTGGTCTTGACAATGGCAATGGCTTTTTTTGATATGACACCAAAAAACACAAACAACAAAAGCAAAATTCACCAAGTAACTACATCAAACTAAAAACTTTCTGCATAGCAAAAGAAATTAACAAAATAAAAAGACAGGATTCAGAATGGGAGAAAATATTTACAAATCGTATATCTGATGAGTAGTTAATATTCAAAATATATAAGGTATTCACACAGCTCAATAGCAAAAACAATAATCTGACTTATTTTTTAAATGTATCTTTATTGTTGAAAGTATTACATATGTCCCCTTTGTTTTTTGCCCATTGACCCCCTCCACCCCACACCCATCCCTCCTAAGCCTTCACCACATTATTGGCTGTGTTCAAGGGCTATGCATATATGCATATTGTTCCCTGGTTAATCTCTCCCACCCCCTACGCACTGCAATCTGATTTAAATGGGCAAAAACATGAATAGACATTTTTCTAAGATATACAAATGACCAACAAGTACAGGAAAAGTTGCTCAGCATCACTACTCATCAGGGAAATGTAAATCAAAACCACAATGATAGATCACCTCACACCTATTAGAATAGTTGTTAACAAGAAGGCAAGAGAAAAGTGCTGGTGAGGACATAAAGAAATGGGGTCCCTTATGCAATGTTGATGGGAATATAAATTTCCACTGTGGAAAACAGTATTGAGGTTTCTCAAGAAATTAAAATAGAACTACCATATGATCCAGCAATCCCACTTCTGGGTATTTATTCAAAGGAAATGAAAACAGAATTTCAAAGATATATCTGCACTCCCAAGTTTAATGCAGTATGATTCACAATAGTCAAAATATAGAAATGACTCAAGTTTCTATCAACAGATAAATGGATAAAGAAAATGTAGTATGTATTTACAGGGGGATATTACTCAGCCATTAGAAAGAAGGAATAACATGAGTGGACCTTGAGGACATTATGCAAAGTGAAAAAAGTCAGACAGAGAAAGACAGATACTGTATGATTTCACATGTGTGGTACAATCTAAAAGTAGAATGGATGTTTCCAGAGGCTCACAGGTGAGGGAAATGAGGAGATGTTGGTCAAAGGGTACAAACTTTCAATTATAAGATGAATAAGTTCCCAGGACCTAAGATACAGCATGGTGAATATAACTGACAATACTGTACTGTGTACTTGAAAGTTGCCATGAGAGTAGAGCTTTAATAATCTCACCATAACAACAAAAACAAAATGGCAATTATGTGAGGTGATAGAAGTGTTAACTAACCCTATTGTACCAAACATATCACAATTTATACATGTATCAAATCGTCACATTGTATACCTTAAACTTACATGTTATAAATCAATCTATATATATATTAAAGGCTAAGTGACAGACCATCTGACCAACCGACTGGCCAGTACATATGACACTCACTGGCAATTTAAAAATAAACAGTTGATTCATGCATGCATGATACATATAAAGCTCTCACTGGCACCAATTGCACACGTGTGTTTTGATCTTTCATTGTCGATCGTGAATTTGATTGACACTTCTATTATAGAGAAAGGGTGAATAGCGATATTAAAATATTCCTTCTAATTAATTTCCTTTCAATGTGCATGAATCCATGCATCAGGCCACTAGTCCTATCTAATAGAGAGGTAATATGCAAATTGACCATCACTCCAACACACAAGAGGGCCACCCCCATGTGGCCAAAGATGGCCGCCACAAGATGGCCTGCAGGGGAGGGCAGTTGTGGGCGACCAGGCCTGCAGAGGAGGGCAGTTGGAAGGGACCAGGCCTGCAGGGGAGGGCAGTTGGGAGCAAACAGGCCTGCAGGAGAGGACAGTTGGGGGGAACCAGGCCTGCAAGGGAGGGCAGTTGGGGTGACCAGGCCTGCAGGGGAGGGCAGTTGGGGGCAATCGGGCTGGCAGGGGAGCAGTTAGGCATCAGGCTGGCAGCGGAGTGGTTAGGGGGTGATCAGGCTGGCAGGCAGAAGCAGTTAGGAGCAATCAGGCAGGCAGGCAGGAGAGCGGTTGGGAGCCATCAGTCCTGGATTGTGAGAGGGATGTCCGACTGCCCATTTAGGCCCAATCCCATTGGGGGGTCCCAGATTGGAGAGGGTGTAGGCTGGGCTGAGGGACAACCCCACCCCCCGGCACAAATTTCGTGCACCGGGCCGGGCCTCTAGTTATATAATAATAAATCAGGGGAAAATAAAAATAGGAAAGGTTCCATCACTAAATAGAGGCAGCTGTCTTGGGTTTGACTGTGTTGATTAACCATTAGAGTTTATTCTAGATGTGATAAAAATTAAAATATACTATTCAGATTTGTATGTTCTTTAAAACAAACCACAAAAAACATAGTATCAGGACTGTCACATGTTACAAATGACCCCAAAGTAATTTGCCCTGAAATTTGTTTCTGAGATCTACACCCAGTTCCAAGCTCTGGACCAGTGACTCTATTAGCATATGCTAGAAAAAATTACCCAGCATTGTATGTCAGCTGTAACTAATATATATATATATATATATATATATATATATATATATATATATCCTATCTAATAAAAGAGAAACATGGTAATTGGCGTACGACCGCTACCCTTCCCATTGGCTAATCACGGGCAATATGCAAATTAGCTGTCAGCAAAGATGGCGGTTAACCGCCAACCAAGATGGCGGCTAATTTGCATATTGCCGGCAGGGGCAGCGCAAGCCGCCATCCAGCCCCGGTGAACCACCGGGGCTACCGGGGGCTGGGGGTAAGGCAAGCGTGCTGATCACTACACCGGAGCCCTCTCCCGCCCACCAGAGACTCGGGGCCCACTCCCCTGTGCGATCCACAGGCGGGGGGGGGGGGGGGCGGGGGGCTGGGGCCAAGGCAAGGTGCCGATTGTTTCCCCCGCCTACCAGAGACAGGGGGCTCACTCCCATGTGTGATCCGGGGGCTGGGGCCAAGGCAAGCGGTGCTGATCACTTCCACCGCCTACCAGAGACAGGGGGCCCACTCCTGTGTGCGACCCGGGGGTGGGCGGGGAATCGGCCGCACTGCTTGCCTTAGCATGAGCCCCGCAGGCCCGCCAGGAGCCATCCAGCCCAGGGCCAGGAAGGCAGGAGGCAACCCTGGAGCACTGGAGCCACCCGGCTCTCCCAGCTGTCCGAGCTTCATGAATCCCAATTTTCCGCGGAGGCAACGGCTGCAGGACCCAGAGCGGGAGACAGGGAGTGGGCCAAGCGCGGCTCTGGCTCGGGCTTGATGGAGGGCATCGCACGCGGAGGAGATCTCCCAGGGGGCAGAGACTCCCCCTGCCGCCGGGGAGATCTCCTCTGCGCCGGTGCTCTCTGTCCAGCCCGAGCCACACTCAAGCTGCTCCTCTGACTCTTGCTCTGCGTCCTGCAGCCGCTGCCCCTGGGGAAACTTGCGATTCATGAAGCGAGGGCGGTGGGGAGGAGGAGGCACCTAAGAAGTCCCCAGCCGCTGGCACTGGGAGCTGGGAACTTTGTGCCAGGGCGCTCCCAGCGGGGCCATGGCAGAGGGGAGCTGGGACTCTGGCCACCACCGTGGCCGCCCCCCAGCTGGCTGCTGCTGCTGCTTTGGCTGCTGGAAGCTCCGCTGCTGCTTGGGGTCCAGGCGCAGGAGGCTGGCCAGGGGCCTGGGCCAGGTCAGCAGTCCCCGCCACCGCCTCAGCAGCAACAGAGCAGGCAGCAATACAATGGTGAGCGGGGCCTGAGCCCCGCCTGCCCGCCCAGACATGGGGCCCTCTGAGAGAGAGAGAGAGAGAGAGAGAGAGAGAGAGAGAGAGAGACGAATTTGGCACCCCGAATCCCTCCCTGATCAACCACTGTGATTCAGGCCAGCGAGGGCTGCCTTCAGGCCGCAGCTCCAGGTCCCTCATCCCCACCCCAGGCCTGAGAGCACAGTGCTGGGCAGAGGCACCCAGTGGTTGGGGAATGCAGTGCAGCGAGGGGCCGGCACGAGGTGGGGGAGGGGCTGTGTTTACACCACCAAGTTCCCCACTTCTGCCCTGGCCCACATCCCTCCTCCTTCCCCTCAGAGGCCCAGCTCCTGCCTACATGCTTGCTGGGCAGGCCCAACTGCACCGGAGAGTGAGCTATGGCAATCAGGATGGCCACTTCCTGGGATGGGATCGCCAGACCACGGGGATTCATGAGGGCAATGAGGCCCATGGGGCATGCACAGCCCTCCGGCAGTGGGGGTGGCCGGCCAAGCCAAGTCTGGCTACAGTGGGGCCAGTGGGAGCCCGAGGCCACCCCAACCCCCACAGGTCCTGGGCAGACGGTGGCTCAGTGGAGAGTGGTATCTCCATGCATGGTGCCCAGGGGCGGCTGTGAGCTGCTGCAACCCCACCCCACGCTTCAGGGATGGGGAGAAGGCTCGCAGCCACCAGCACCCTCGGCTGCACCGCCTGGCCTGTGCCTCAGCCTGCCAGGTTGGCAGGGTCCAGAGAAGGTGAGCTGTTCCCTTCCCTCAGTAGTAGAACAGGGAGGAGAGTGCTGGGTGCAGGGAGGGGACCTCAGCTGGGATCCTCCTGGTGTGGGCCCGGGCAGGGGCTGGTGCAGAAGTACCAGGGCACAGTTGCTTCGGTGTCTCGGTGAAGTTTGCAATTGACCCGAGGAAACCCGAGAGGGGAAAGGCCGGGAGGCATGAATTGCCAGCACTGTAGCCACTTGAAAACAGCTCCACTTGGAATGTGAGGTGGTTGTATGTTCAGCTGAGAAGTGAGGGGGCTGAACTTCACCGTCGCTGGGCTCCTGTCAGTCCGAGGCCCAAGCGTCCACCACAACAAGGGGAGAATAGAGCAAGGGGCCCGGATGAAGGGAGGACAATTGAAGAAAACCATGTCTAGAATTTCCCCAGCCCTCTCCTTCTTTCTGCTGCCTACAAGAGCCCCAGGCCCGGCCACAGTTCTGTGTCCACCTTTTAGTCCCCTATTCTCTAACCGCAGAGGAAAGAAATAAGGAAGGAGTCTGTGCTGCCTTCAGAAAGTATCTATATACCTGATCGGCCAGTTGCCTTCCACAGAGGGAGGCCAGACTTCGGCTTAGGCCAGCTCCTCACAGGGACATCAGTAGGACATCCTGTGAGGGCTCCCAGACTGTTAGAGGGGGCAGGCTGGGCTGAGGGATGCCCCCCAAGTGCACAAATTTTTGTGCACTGGGCCACTAGTATATATATATATATATATATATATATATATATATATATATATATAAAGTTTTAAAAAATCTAAGCAATCCTTTGCTCTCTCAGTTCATTAAAGACCAGCCATGATGAGATTCACCTTGATTGCACTCTTTCTCAAAAATTATATTACTTTTGTCATTAAATCCTGTAAATTTTGTCTCTGCAAAATCTCTCAAATTCTCCTCTTTTCCACTTCCACAGCCATAGTGGACATTTGTCTCTATAGGTTTTGTTTTAGTTTGTTAATATTTGTTCCCTCACAAAATTGTCATTCCTAGCTTTGTTTTAATCTTGACATCACCCCCTATCATTATATCATTACTTTGCACTTATGGGAAATTTAAATATTTTAATTAAATACAACTTCAAGATTAATGTATAGATTGTTTAATTGAATTATTGCTACCTAGATTATAAATTAACATAATTAGAATATAAAAAGAGTTAAAATTTTTTTATCAAAAACAGACCTCTGCACACATTGATATTATGTCTTACTTTGAGCCTCAACTCTTAAAATAAAAAACAGTAAAAAATAAGAGTAGGATAAAGAATAAGATGACATTTATTATCCAAAGGAGCAGTTAATTGTTTTAGGCACTGTACTGACTTTAAGTATATTTTCTCATATGATCCTTATAAAAACTCAGTGAGTAGGTGATCAATCAAGTACACATTTTAACTATACTTTTTCTTCTACAAATAAAGAGACACACTGGTGCCTATTTGCTGATTTGAAACACCAGAACTTGTCTTGAAAATTTGCCCTTTCTGGTGTCAAATGCCTCTAATCACAAACACCTCTAATGCTTCCTATAATTATTCTAGCTAAGGGCCTTATCTCTTTTTAAAAAATTGAATTCTTTATTATTTAAGGTATTACATATGTCTCCTTTTTCCCCTATTGATCTCTCCTGGGTCGTTCCCACCCCCCACCCCACCCCCAGCACATACCCTCACCCCCCTACTGTCTGTGTCCATATGTTATGCATGCACACAAGTCCTTTGGCTGATCTCACACACACACACCTGACCCCACCCCCACCTTATCTCTTTATATCCTACTAGAGGCCCGGTGCACAAAAATTTGTGCACTCGGGCGGGCGGGGGGGGGCGTCCCTCAGCCCGGCCTGTGCCCTCTCGCAGTCTGGGACCCCTCAGGAGATAACGACCTGCTGGCTTAGGCCTGCTCCCGGGTGGCAGAGGGCAAGCCCAATCCCTAGGTGCAGCGCCTGGTCAGGCTCAGAGCAGGGCCGATTGGGGACTTGGGGCGCCGCCCCCTGTCATGCACAGAGCAGGGCGGATGGGGAGGTTGCGATGCCACCCCTAGTCACGTTCAGGGTAGGGCCGATTGGGGGGTTCGGGCACTGCCCCGTCACACTCAAGGCAGGGTCGATGGGGAGGTTGTGGCGCCACCCCCGTCACGCACAGAGCAGGGCCGATCAGGGGGTTGGGGTGCTGCCCCCTGTCACACACAGAGCAGGGACCATCAGGGGGGTTGGGGAGCTCCCCCCGTCACGCACAGAGCAGGGCCCATCAGGGGTTTGGGGAGCTCCCCTCTGTCACACACAGAGCAGGGTCCGTGGGGGGGGGGGAGTTGGGGCACCACACCCTGTCACACACAGAGCAGGGCCGATCAGGAGGTTGGGGCGCCGCCACTGTCACACTCAGGGCAGGGCCGATGGGGAGGTATGGCTCTACCTCGTCTCACATAGAGCAGGGCCCGTGGGGGGGGGTTGGGGTGCTGCCCCCTGTCACACACAGAGCCGCAGAGCGATCAGGGGGTTTGGGCGCTGCCCCCTGTCACGCTGATCCCGGTGCCGGGAGGCCTCGCAGCTCCGCTGATCCCGCCCGGCAGGGTCACAGATCCGGGTCCCAGACCACAGACAGCCTTGCCTGCTGCCACCTGCCTTCAGTATGCAAATTAGCCGCCATCTTGTTGCTTCAGGGTGGGGGTCCCCACTGGGGTGCCTGGCCAGTCTGGGTGAGGGGCTGAGGGCCGTTTTCAGGCTGGCGGGCGACTGAAGCTCCAAACCTCTCCTTTTTTTCTTTTTTTTTTTATTCTGGCATTTATTTACCTTCTATGGCTGTCACTGGAGCTGAGAGCCAGCTTTCTCTCTGAGGCTCGGCTGAAAGCAGGTTTCTGGCCTTTGTTTTCTGTATTCGAAACAATGTTGCGACTCCAGCTCTGAGATCCCGGCTGACTGGCAGGAGGTTTCTGGGCTTTTGTTTATCTTCTATAAATGTTACTATGTTTCCAACTGAAGCTCAGAGGCCGGCGGGGAACGTTGGAGTCCTCTGTCACTGAAGGAAGCAAGCCTCCCTGTTCACATCAGCTGCCTGGCTGCCGGCCGCCATCTTGGCTGACAGTTAATTTGCATAAGGATACGCTGATTAGCCAATGGGAAGGGTAGCGGTCATACGCCAATTACCATGTTTCCCTTTTATTAGTGTAGATTGGCCTTAGTGTTACAAAGTTCCTGTCAGAGGCAAGCTGGCTTTCTCTGTGTCTTCATTTCATTGTTCTTACACCCTACCCTTCCTTCTATCCCTGGCAGTAGGGTTAAAAAAATATGGGGGGCATGGTGCCAGGCAAATGGTATAACTTATACTCTGAGAGCTTTGTATTACTAAATGGAGAGTTTTTGTCACTATAGAAAATTTGCTACTGCCACCAGTTCCTCTCCTATCTCCATAAGGGTGATGCATCTGCACAGATCGATCTGTAGCTGCAGCAGACCCAGGACAGATTTGTTTCTTTTTTTTCCTATTTGCTTCTTAAATGATTTTTACTTTCTTTTCTTTTTGAATATGCTAAAATTCATTTGAAGAGAAAAGGTCAACTAGGATTTACTGACATTTCTTTATGGTCTCAAATGAATCACATCTATTCATGTTCTATGAACATCTTCAAACTGTCACTACATTTCATTAGGTGACAATACTTAACATTGACTCAGAAGCACAATTGTATTGGAAAAGCAAATGGGGTGGAAAGGGAATAAAATACTGACTATGGTTGACTGCTAGTCTTTCTTCTTAATGTTCTTCAAGTCAACCTTGAGTAGGTTATTCGGGATCCTAGCAAGAGGCTATACACTGCACTTAATTTTCCATTAATTGTTCCTCACACTTTCCCCTCTAAGAACACTGAACAACTTAAAGCTTTTCTAATGTGCCAAACTACTTCATGTCTTGGTATCTCTGCACATACTTCTTCATTTTTTAAGGATTTTTTCTCATCCCCTTATATATATAACAAAGGCAAGTATATTTCAGAACCTAGTTCAGGTGACTTCCCTGTTAATCTACTCCATCCTGGAAAATTAATCATCTTTGCAGTGGTTAACTTGTATCTATAGTACTACTGCTACATCACACTGGTTATAACTATAATTTTATGTACTTACATTTCTATTTCTTTTTGAGAGGAGAGTCTATACCTCACATAATTTCCTAGTACTTAGTAGTTTCAAGATTTATGAAAACATAGCTGTTGAATATTAACTAAAAGTCTCAAATTGCATCAATTTTAGGTTACAGATTTTTCTTTCCCTGTGTAGCATAATGTAACCTCTTTCAGTGCAGAGAAATAAAGTATATGCAATGTCCAAGAAGACTGGTGATGGGTAATTACTCTTGTCAGGTGCTTTCGACTAGCATCAAAATCGGGCCCTTTATCGCACATATTCATACAAATGACAGCTCCAGTCAAACCTATCTATCTCCCTAAATAGATGGAACCATTTCCCACCCTTCAAACATTTATTTCTCTCCTCTAAGGTTATGTCAAAAATCATCATGATTAATAGTCTATATGTCCACCCTACTCAATGGCACTTCTGAAGAATTTGTTATCCTTCTTTTGAATTATATAGGAAATAAAATCCCTCCAAAGCAACTGCATAGATCCAAAGAAATCTTGGAGGAAAACATATCTGTTATTAGCAGATACATCTAATAAATAATTTATATTATTTATATATATGTGCGTATACATACTATATATACATGTATATGCTATATATATACCATATATATTTATTTTTACTATATATACATATATATATACATATATATATATGTATATATATTACATGTATATCTGTGTATGTCCAGTCAGGAGACAGAAAGCACAACAGTTATTTGAACAGAGAGCATATAATCGTCCTTTAATAGAAAGAACTGTTAACTAGGTATAAAATTGTTAACTAGGTAACTTAAAGATCAAAAAGAAAATTCTAAGATATCACAGAAGTGGAAACTTCAAGAAATAGTTACCACCTATAGGGCTGGAGGAACAAAGAAAAGAAGTTGGAATTGTGAAAACATAGCTGCTTAGTAGAAGCAGAGAGCACAGAGGATTCGGACAGCTCATCTGATGTTGGTGTCTCTAATGGTGGTACGATGAGGCTGGTTCTATGTGAATACTGGAAAACTGCAAACTGCTTTGACTGCGCCTATAGCAAGGAACTGTGTGGATACTTGAGTAAAGAGTTGTTGCATTGAAGCTGACAGGGGATGGGGAGAGGGGAAGCAAATGGATGTATGTCCCTTCTCTCTGATCCAGCTTTGCAATTTCTTTCTCTCTAGTCCCCCTGTAGGCAGAGCCCATCCAGGAGCAGCTGGCAAAGCAGAAATGTGCTTGCAGAGTCCCCATCCTGGGTAACAGAGAGCATGGAAGGGTGCGTTTGGAGTTGAGAGACGGTAACTTGGTAACGGGTATGCTTCCCTTCTCAGGAAGGCAGTGATATTCCACAGACTATTTTGGTAAAACAGCTTTGTGTGCCAAAACGTTTCAATAGATTTAATAGTAATATAGGATCTCTTTTTCCATATTTGACCTAGAATGTTCTTCCTCAAAAGGAAATATTAGCTTTGGAAAATTATATATGTAGAAGAAAAATATTTTCAGCAAGCCATATTTAAAGTAAAGGATGTCATTTCCCTACAGATTTCCATTTCATTTTTTCTTCCTTCTCTTCTCTTCTCTTCTTTCTCTTTTCTTTCTTCCTTCCTTCCTTCCTTCCTTCCTTCCTTCCTTCCTTCCTTCCTTCCTTCCTTCCTTCCTTCCTTCCTTCCTTTCTTTCTTCTTTCTTTCTTTCTTTCTTTCTTTCTTTCTTTCTTTCTTTCTTTCTTTCTTTCCTTCCTTCCTTCCTTCCTTCCTTCCTTCCTTCCTTCCTTCCTTCCTTCCTTCCTTCCTCCTTTCTTTCTTTCTTTCTTTCTTTCTTTCTTTCTTTCTTTCTTTCTTTCTTTCTTTCTTTCTTTCTAATATTTTTATTGATTTCAGAGAAGAAGGGAGAGGGAGAGAGAAATAGAGAGGGAGAGAGAGAGAAACATCAATGATGAGAAAGAATCACTGATCAGCTGCCTCCTGCATGCCCCTCACTGGGGATTAAGTCCACAATCCGGACATGTGCCCTGACCGGAAATTGAACAGTGACCTCCCGGTTGATAGGTCAACACTCAACCACTGAGCCATGCTGGCCAGGCCCCTTCCCTTTCTTTTATTTTTTTTTCTAATTCATTACAGGAAGGGAGGCTGCTTGCTACATAACCCAGGTATAAATGTTATCCGTATCTCAGGTCAGCAGGACTCTGCAAAAAAAATCAGTGAAAAGCAAGTTGATCAGGGATATACCTGGTAGGTGAGAGATGGATGTTATGTTAAATTTCAGTTTTGGTGAAAAGTAACCTTTTTACTATGAAATGCATTTCTGGAATTCTATATAGTCTTTGTAAGATGTGGTATAATCAAGCAAGTTTCTCAAGAACCATGTAGGGTATTTAGGTAAGGGAATATAAAATATTTTTCTTTCTGAAATGGGAAGATTGACATTATGTCTATTGATTAAGCAATACTTCCTGCTGTAAGGATAGGTGTTTTTCTAAGAGAAATAAATGAAAATTAACATTTATCTTTATATTATGAATAAACAAATATTTATTGTGAGGGGGAAAGATGTTCCCTCATGTCCTCCTAATCAGTTTCACACAGGAATGTTTCCAGTATACAGAAGAAATGCTCTTTAGAAAGGAAATTTGAATAAGGCTAAAAATCTGCCATGTTGTAGCTACTGTGACTTCTCAAATCAGCAACCATGCACAGAAAAGAGTGCTAAATGTGAGCCCTTCTCTCTTCCCATCCTCATCCATTTCTCTCTACTATTTAGAAGCTGACAGATAGTAAATATCTACAGGACAGAGCAAGAGCAAATGATAGATTGACTAGAGATGAGTTTCATTTGCTGGGGAAGATTTAGAAAATGTTCCATAATTCTATGTAATGCTATAGCAGCAGGCGAATCTAAAAAAAAAAAACAACAAACTTGGGATTTTAAAATTCCAGACATTATTTCATTTTATTCTAGCAGATTACCACTCCTCTAAAGATGACCACCAAAATTCTTGAATAATCATCCTTCCACTTCCTGTGACTTCTTATCAGTCTTTCTAAATTTTATAACGATTACTCCTCAACACCCCACTAAAAGTATTGCCAATTTTGCAGGTCTACAAATCAACAAGAGACAGACACACGTACCCAATACCATCATGGAAAAATATTTAAATAGGCATGGGAAGGGATATGTAAATATCCAATAAATATATGAAAAGTTATTCCACCTTATTAGTCATCAGAGAAATGCAAATGAAAACCACAGAAAAATATCACTAGATAACCAATAGAAAGACACATTTTTAAAAAGACTGACATTATAAAATATTATGAAGATATAGGTCAAGTAGGACTTCCATAAACTCTTGGTAAGAGTTTGGTAAATGAACTCAACTTTGTAAAACTGATTGTCAGTGTCTATGCAAGTGGATCCCAGGCATATCTAATTATATTTCTACTTGAAATATATGACAAGAAATCTGTCTGCAAGAGTGTTAATAGTAGCTTCATTCATAACAAACAAAAACCAGAAACAACTTAAATGTCCTGCCACAGTAGAATGCATAAATAATTGAGATAGAATCAAATAGTAGAATACTGTACAGAAATAAAATTAATAATATACTGCTACACATAGCAAAATACCTGAATCTCACAACATAATGTTGTAGGGAAAGACACACCCAAAATAATACATGCTCTATTATTACATTTATATAAAATCGAAAAAGGTATAACTATCCCTTGAGGTTAGAAGCTAAGATAGTGGTTATCCTTGATCAGGAAGTGGTGGTGGTGATCAGAAGAGGCAATAAAAGGAGCTTTCCAGAGTGCTGTTCATCTCCATTTCTTTTTTTAAATTTTGTTTTATTGCTTAAAGTATTACAAAGAGTATTATATATGTCTTCTTTTTTTTCTCCCCTTGACCTTCCCCTGGCCTCCCCTACCCCTCAGTGTCTTGTGTCCATTGGTTATGCTTATATGCATGCATACAAGTCCTTCGGTTGATCTCTTACCGCCCCCACAACCCTCCCCATTTCTTGTTCTGGGTAGTGTGGTTATATGGGTGTGTTCACTTTGTAAAACTCATTGAGTTGAACACTTGTATTTTAAAGCTCTCTATGTATGCTATATTTCAATTAAAAATATATTAAATTCCCATCAATATACAAAGGTGCCAGTTTCTCCACATCCTTGCCATCACTCATCTTTTTTTTATAATAGCCATCCTAACAGGCATGATGTGGTATCTCATTGTGATTATGACTTGCATTTCCCTGATGATTAGTGATGCTGAGTACCTTTTCATAGCCTATTGGTCACTTGTAGGTCTTCTTTGGAGAAATGTCTTATCACTAATTTTGTAATCAGATTATTTGGAGGGTTTTCTTGGGGCTGTTGGAGATCCTTTTATATTTTGGATATTAGCTCTTCATTAGATTTTTTGTTTTTCAAATGTTTTTTCTAATTTCATAGTTTGCCTTTTCATTCTGTTGGTTGCTTCCTTTGATGTGCAAAATCTTTTTAGTTTGATGTAGATGGTTCAGTAACTATGGAAAACAGAATGGAGGTTCCCCCCAAATTAAAAGTAGTACTACCATATGATCCAGCACGATTCCACTTTGGGTATTTATCTGGATCCAGCACGATTCCACTTTGGGTATTTATCTGAAGAAATCCAAAACACTAACTCAAAAAGATACATGTATCCTTATGTTCATTGCAGCATTATTTACAATAGGCTAGATATAGAAACAAACTATATGCCCATCAATAGAAAACTGGATAAAAAGATGTGAATATATATATATATATATATATATACACACACACACACACACACACACACACACACACACACACAATGGAATATTACTTGGCCATAAAAAGAATAAAATCTTACCATTTGCAACAACACGAATGACCCCCTAGATGGTATTATGCTAAGTGAAATAAGTCCAACAGAGAGAGACAAATACCATATGATTTCACTTATATGTGGATCCTAAAGAACAAAATAAATGAACAAACAAAACAGACGCAAACTCATAGATACAAAGTAGAAATTCATGGTTGCTGGATGGGAAGGGGGTAGGGAGCTGTGTGAAAGAGGTGAAGGGATTAAGAAGTACATATTAGTAGTTACAAAATAGTCACAGGGATGTAAAGTACAGCATAGGGAATATAGTCATTTTAACAAATTTAAGTTTTCAATGAGGAAACCCAGAATAAATCATCTGGGGACAGTATAATTCTGGATTTGCAATTTGGGTATTTTGGTCCATCTTCATCAATTATTAATCTCTTAACTTTCTTTATTTCTGAAAAAAATCTATAATTGTTTTAGAGAAATATCCTATGAAGTAGATTTCATGATCATTTAGAAAATGCATTGATTAAAATGTCTTTCTTTTAGGAATTTGTTTTTCCTGATGTTGAAAGCAGAATAACAAAACTTTTCCATTTGCATCCAAACATTTTTCAGCCATGCATTACATTTAAGTAGAAAATAAACATAAAGCCAATAAAGGAGTTCATTATTCAATACTAACTTTAACACTGACTCATTTAAAAATTAGGTAAATTAATGGGCAAAACATTTGATTCTTGGCAAATTGCAGCCTCCCTGTCAATTAAGGACAAATGTTCCAAATAAATATCTTGTGGAGATGGCAACACAACTTTCATAATAATATAAACAAGAATGCATTTTTAAAAGAGAAGGAATTTTCTTCATAGCATCAAATATACAGTAGATATGCTATATCATTGATATTAACATACCTCGCTGACACACACAAAAAGGAATAAAGAACATGGAATGTAATATTAAAGCGTAGTTTTCTGGCATCTTTCAGGTAATTTATTTGAAATATCAATACCAGTTTCTAAGATTATAATATACAATGCTCAATGTAAATATATTTTAAGTACATTTTTAAACACCATTTCCTCAAAGAAATCAAGTACTTTTAATTACTTTGCTTTATACCATTAATCAGACTTATTTGATGATAATTTTTCTCTTTTTTTCTTTATTGATTAAGGTATTACATATGTATCCTTATCCCCTCATTCCCCCCACCCCCCACTCATGCCCACACCCCCCTGTTGTCTGTGTCCATTGGTTAGGCTTATATGCATGCATACAAGTCCTTTGGTTGATCTCTCCCCCTTACCCCTACCCTCCCTTACCTTCCCTCTGAGGTTTGACGGTCTGATCGATGCTTCTCTGTCTCTAGAGCTGTTTTTGTTCATCAGTATAATTTTTAAATGCTCTCTCCATTGCCAAATCTAAGATTCCATGAGAGAAGAGACTGTCTCTCATTTTGTTCATGGCAATGTCCCTAGTGACTGGGACATTATAAGTCCTCAATAAGAAATTTGTTGGATGAATAAGTCCCTGTACATTCTATTCATTACAATTTTGACATTCGTCATAATTCTTTGTTTTTATTTACTCAATTACTTACACTCAAATATATTAATTTATATGTATTTACAGAATTGGGGCTTCTGATTTACATTAAAATTCTACCAATAACAGAAGGTTAACCTGCAGCAAAGCAGAATATGCCAAAAAAATATTATACGCCAAATATCTCCCTTTCTGGTGCCTTATATTTCATCATTTAAGGATTTATTTCTGTTTTTCTGCACTGCTTTCCCAAATTGTCTTATTTTAGAATGCAGATTCTCTAGGGAGGGGATGATGTTCAGAATATAGAATACACTAGCACAAATTAGTTTTGCCATTTCAGTTTTCAATTGGGTTTCCCTGGCAAAAACTCTGGACTAAAATGATCTTGGAGCATTTCTGTAGTCTCTTCATTGGCACAATAAAAATATATATAGGAAACAGAGGATGAAAGACAAATATATTGAGGAAAGGGTCATCAAAGGTTTTAGGCACTTCCTATTTGATTGATGATTTTATTTAGAAACATTTTCAAATATTTGATCATGTCTTATATATCCTGGAGGTGATTGATTGAAGTGGTTAGTAGCTGAACCCTTCTGATCCATATTTTGGTAAAAATTTTATTGACATAATATAAATACAGAAAAGTGCTCAACTCATAAATGTACAGCTTGCTGCATTTTTGCAGTTACCATACTTATATAGCCAGCACCCCAAACACACCCAGCCCCACAAGAACTCCCCTCATATGCCCCCTTCCAGTCATTGAGTTTTGACATCAAATATTATTTTTTTGACATTTTTAGCTAACAACTCTCCACAGGATGTGTGGGCACTTAAAACCCATTTTTCCTCAGTTTTTGAGCTTCTGCCAAAATTCTGAGAAACTATACACAATCCTCATTGACATCCTCAGATACATTTGTAGGATTAAAAGACCAATCCTCTTGGAATAATTTTGAGATCCATCCAAAGAAGAAATAACTCTAACTTATACATTTAATTTCTGATGTCTTTTCTCACAAATTGTATCAGGGAACTGATTCTATTGATTATTCTTACCTGTTGCCTTTAAAACTGGGGAGATTAACACTGAAATTTAAAAATAATTATTGTCAGAGACAGGTTCTAGTTGATTCTTTACTTTTACTGAGTTATAGAGAAGAGACATCCAAATTCTCAAAGAACTGCAGGCTTAAAGGATCAGATCTGCAAGAGACCTAATTGACCATTCCATCCAGTCAACCCAATTTACAGATGAGAAAGTGGAGGGCCAGAAAAGCAGTGTTTCACCACGATATTAGGTAAGGCAGACCTGTCCAAGGGCCTAATTCCCCCCATTTCCAGTGCATAGTTCTTTCCAAACTACAGTGAAGGGGTGTTTCTATGGAGCGAGATGGCCTGACTTTAAGCTCTGGATCCACCATTGACTAGCTAGGTAAGCTTAGGTATATTGCTCGTGTCTCTAAGCCCTACTTTACTCATCTTCACAATGAGTCATTGTGTGTACTTGGCCCATAGCCAACACTCAGAAAAATGATAGTTATTGCTAATAGAAGGAAAGAAACCCAGATATGACTACAGAGCATACATTCTCAAGTATGGGGCATCAGATGTTTTACAAAACTCTTAGGAATGTCATTGCGAGGGTGGAACTCATTATCTGACAACCTTCTGAAACATTCTGTAGTTTCCCCTAACAACCACAAACAAGAAGTTTGATAGAAGGAAAAAAAATGAGACCAACAAATGTGTTTCAGAGACACTACTCCTAACCAAGAGTTAGATATTTAGCTATGGCTGTCAAGAGACCTCAGAATAGTACTTTGGGAGGTACAGTAAAAATCAGTTATAAATGGATTGATTAGAGTATGGATCACCAGAAAGAAAGACTACCTCTCACCTGCTACCTCATACATACACATTTGGGACACTTTTCTCCCTTGGTTTGGGCAGTGTAGCCTAAGTAGAATTGACTTTATTGGCAGACACATTCATCATTAAATCATTTTATCCCTACAGTCAATTCTTTTGCAAAAGTTCCATTGTTAAATCATATCTCCAGCATTTCATAGTTTCCTTTGTATTTATCCACTAAAATTAATCTTAATTTACTCCCATTGCTTCAAACTATCAACATCATTTTAGACACTGGTTTAATATCCAGTGTTAACTACTCACCCCAGACTTTTAATATCTGAGAGTTAGTCCTCATATCTTTTGTCTCCCTCTGGGATTTTGATATTTAACAAATTAGAAGAGAAGGTAGGAATGCTGTGGAATGCCTACATCTGCTCCTATCACACAAATATTTATAAAGTCCATTTTTCAATGTACCTTGGATATAGCCATTCAAAACACTTGCAAATCTACTTATGTATACAGTTATCCAGTTCATACATTATGCTCTTTTCATCAAGACAAAGTGATAAAAATCCTAGTCTTTACAGAAATAACCAAAAAGCTAACCCTCCATGAATTTCCCCAAATACATGCACAGTTGTTAAAATACCAACTATTTGATAATAGCCAATCACTTTAAGCTACTTCAGGTCAAGTTCCTTTTTCTAAAGCTCCTTTAGTCTCAATTTTTGTTTTGCCAACTTAGAAAAACAGAAATTTTTTGAAGTATAATAAACTCTTTCAGGTTTGATTTTTATTGACATCCAAACACATGATCCTTGAAATAAGCAAAGGACTGAAAGTATTGCTGGTAAGTTCACATACTGGAAAAAATTTTACACTCCATCCCATCCAGCAGTCCAACAGAACATTAGATTATTCCATGGAGTACACATCAGGTAAACAGCATAAGATCCTATTACACAGTTCTCAAAGGAAGTATTTAAATGCTTCAACATCATTCTGATTCAGTAAATAAATAAGAATCCTAGTAATCTGAGGAATTTTCTGCTCACATGGAGGCTTGCTTGTTCAACAATCTCTCTGGGAGTTTCAAGACACCCATCTGCAGCTGTTCTACATTTTACTGGGCTTTATGAAACACATGCTTCACAAAGAAAAAAATCTGCTCATTCAGGTGCAGAATAATACTGCAGCATACTTCAGGAAGGGAAGAGAAAGTGATCACCTGAAATGAATGTGGTTTTATGGGAATCAGTATAAGAATTGTATAACAACCCATCACCTGTCATTATTAAAAGCCTCAATTTATATAAGTAATGCAACTTAATAATGCTATACTGATGAATTTGTACAGACTTAAGAAATTTTATCTGAAACCAAAAGGAATTTTCTGTGATTACTATTTTTTTATGTGTGCCCGTTGGCTCTTTAGTTCAGAGGTTCTCAACCTGTGGGTCGCGACCCCTTTGGCGGTCAAACGACCCTTTCACAGGGGTCGCCTAAGACCATCCTGCATATCAGATATTTACATTACGATTCATAACAGTAGCAACATTACAGTTATGAAGTAGCAACGAAAATAATTTTATGGTTGGGTCACAACATGAGGAACTGTATTTAAAGGGCCAGAAGGTTGAGAACCACTGCTTAGTCTCTCAACTATAATGTATTCTACAATGCTAATGCTGGAACTCTGAAAACTATATTTTCCAAACCACTTTTCCAGTTGACTTCCCATTAGTTTCAACTAATAGAAGACAGTAGAGAGAGGTGGGAAAGCAAGGGCAAAGACTGTGTTTTTGTTTCCCGCCTCAACATTAGCAGTTTCTTTCAGTTTAATTTCCTTTTGGAATTGCTAGAGCCAGCTTCATTGTCCTGCTCAAAGGTACCAGAAGTAGCCAGCTGTTCCTACCCCCTCAGAGGTCTGAACGCCAGCTGTGTAGAGTCACTCCTCCGAGATCCTATTTTACCAGAAATAGCTGGGTGGTAAAGTCTGAGTACCAGTTCAGCCAGTTCCCCTGTCTAGCTTCTAGTTTCTGTTTACCCCAATCTCTTCCCTTTCATATTCTCAGACTTAGAGAGTATAGCTGTGTCTGTGGCTATTTTTTTAATATATTTTATTGATTTTTTACAGAGAGGAAGGGAGAGGGATAGAGAGTTAGAAACATCAATGAGAGAGAAACATCGATCAGCTGCCTCCTGCACACCCCTTACTGGGGATGTGCCCACAACCAAGGTACATGCCCTTGACCGGAATCGAACCTGGGACCCTTCAGTCCTCAGGCCGACGCTCTATCCACTGAGCCAAACCGGTTAGGGCAGTGTGTCTGTGGTTATTATCTCTAGGTTACCTATTTTCTTTTTACTCTTTCAGCCCTCTAACACATGTATACCCAATTCCCTATATTAAATTCCTCTGTTGAATACCTAGTGTGGTTTATGTATCTAAATGGATCATAACTGATACATTATAAAATGAAAAATTTCCAGAATTCCCTCTAATAAAAAGTCACTTTTGTGCACACTTGTCTGGTGGCCAAGTTCCTGAAATGATTATTTGAACCCTAAAAATGAAAACAGGCATACTTATTCAATAACTATAAATATTTACTGCAGGGAAATAAAGTTTTGTTATGTAATACTCTATAATAAAGTTTGTTCTTGCTGATTGTGTAAACATTTTTCCAGTTAACAATAAGTAACAAGCCCCATACTGACAGTCTGGATTTATACAAGCAATTAAGATAAGACTGATAGAGACTGTTGTTTGTTACCTGCCTATATGGTAGCTGAGTACTTGCAACATGTTTCTTTAGTTTAACATTATAGAAGTCTATGAGGTAAATATTATCTCCATTTTTCAGAAGAGAAATAGAGGCTGAAGAAGATAAATTACTGCCTAAGGTCACCTAGCTGGTATGGAACAGAGAGGGAACTTCAATCCAGAGACCTTTTACCATTTGTACCATATGACCTTCTTGATTAGAAGCCATGATCTCTGGCTTCAATAACTTTATAAGCAAATCACAGTCATAAAAAGTACTTAGTATTTAAAAAATTCGATATACATATAATTATCAATAGTTGTGGAGAGCAAAGACTTGATCATTTAGTTTGTTGCCACCATATATTATATATTCTCAAATCTAGTTTTATTAGGTAAAATCAAAAGATGAGTTAGTTAGAAAGAAATAATTTAATACATCCTTCTGCTGTTAAACACGTCTTCACCTAATGCCCATGATCAAGTTATTTAAACAGAAAAAGAAACAATTAGTATGGGAGAAGGAAGATAAAACAGTGAATAATTTAACTGGATTTTGTTGAAGTAAGAAATAACAGATTAAACAATAAATAGGAAAATGGTACAGTTATCTGTGTAGAATAGAAATAATAACTGATCAGGGACATAGACACTGGGATTTCAAATCCCATTTTGTCACTTACTCACTTGGTAGCATTTGACAAGTTATAAACTGCCTGCTTTTTACTTTTCCCAAAAGAACACAGAGGGAAGATAATATAATATTAATGTTATATATCATAGGATCATTGTGAGGAATAACTATTCAAATAAATTGTTATAAAGTACTTAGACAATATCAGATACTATATAATTCACTTCAATATACAAAATGATTCAAATTTCCAGGTTACTGTAATGTAAGCTTTAAAGTGATCCTTTGAGCCCTAGCCGGTTTGGCTCAGTGGCTAGAGTGTCACCCTGTGGACCAAAGGGTCCCAGGTTCGATTCTGGTCAAGGGCACATACCCCAGTTGCAGGCTCCTCCCCGGCCTGGGCCCTGGTCAGGGCACATGCAGGAGGCAACCAATCCATGTGTTTCTCTCACATCGATATTTCTCTTTGTCTTTCCCTCTCTCTAAAAATCAATGGAAAAACATGCTTGGGTGAGGATTAAAAAGATAATAAAAAATAAAGTGATCCTTTGAAAACAGGACAAGATAATATATATATATATATATATATATATATATATATATGTAAGAAATTTCTTTCTATTTGCATTCCAGTCATTATATATATATATATATATATATATATATATATATATATATATATATATATTATCTAAGTGTCCATCCAACCGGTTTCTATCATGGGCACTGACCATCAGGAGACAGACACTCAATGCTAGAGCTGCAGAGCTGCAGTGACTTGGCAGCAGCGGTTCTCAGGTGACGCACCCCAAAACCAGAGAGGAGGGAGCCGATTCTTCACAGAGCTGCACAGTTCCACCTTTGGCCATGGGTTATGTTGTTGCTGGGGCACTGAATCTGGTTTACTGCACACTTGCATTTGCGTTGCACACATTGTACAACAGCAACTTTGCTGAGTGCCCTCTTGCACTCAGGGACCCCTTGGAGGATGTCAGAGAGTTGGTTTCGGCCCAATCCCCGCAGGCCAGGCTGAGGGACCCCACCTGCCAGAGAGACCCCACTCACTCCTCAGATGCCTTTCAAGCCACTGCGCCACCCCAGATGAGGCTGGCCAGGGAGGGACCATGGGAGGTTGGCTCCAGGGCATTCCAGCCCCACCAGCCACCTTCTAATTAATTTCCTTTCAATGTGCATGAATCTGTGCACCAGGTCACTAGTTCTAATAGGAAAGTCCAGCTTAAATCAGTATAAACAAATAGGAATTGTGCAAACATTTAGTTGAACCAGTTCTTCAGAGGCCATTGAGCTAAGCTTTATTGAATCAGATCCCCTAAATGTTAAGTTTTGTCCAACTCAGCCACATGTCAACAAAAAAAGCCAAAGACTATATAAAGACACTAAGAATATAATGTCTGTGAAAGTTATATAGGTGGACTCCCATATACTTCAGCAGGCACATAGCATGCTGGCAGGAATGAAATATCAAACTAGAAGGAATAAGTTATTTGTAATGCAGGGAAGTCCTAGACAAGGAGTATTGGAGGACATCTGTAATAGTGTCAAAAATAAATAAATATAACAAAAAATACTATCCCCAAAGTAATAGATAATTATAATCTGATCCATAATACAAGTAATGAACCATAATACAAATAAGTCTTAAATGAAATGTAAGCCTAAAGCAAAATATAAGACCTAACACTCAATACAACTCACTGGATACTAATATAATTTTAGACAGATACTGAAATCAAACAGTGGTATAATCTGCAAGAATAGGCCAATGGCATGAATTTATATATAATAATAGCATGTTTTGAGAAGTAGGGTTGCATCTGAGAACATTTATTTGAGATAAGTCAGGAAGATGTGGAATTAAGAATTCAGTCTCAAAAATAAAACTAGTTTTGTAAAGGAAGAAAATTAGGTCCTAATCAATAATCCAGAAGAGAAGCCTTTATCTCTCCCTTGCTCTAGAAACTTGAGACTCAAGTAAATAGGAAGATAAACCTCTAACCTCTTTAATGGAAGATCAAAGGGATTGGATTCCAAAAGTGTCACTATGGTATTGAGAATGCCTAGGGTCAGGTGCTTTCCAGTCACTTAAACCTCCCTGGATTTCTGAGGACGTTATGAGCCTTCTCTTTGCCCCCCTATCAGTTATTTGCAGGAATTGACAAATGTTTTTCTCAGTCTGAACTGGAATTGTTCCAAGGTCAAGGAGATGAATCCAGCAGATTACTGGAAGATTAATTTGTTCAACTGAGGTGGAACATGCAATGAAAAGCAGATTGACACACAGGATTCTTTTGTATGTGAAGTATCTATAATGATAAAAGTGTAATACCCTAATTAGACCAGACGTCCTTCCAGGCGACCTTCCAGACGAAAGCTGGGGCTGCAAGGGAAGCCCGGGACCTGGGTGCCTGCTGGCGGCTGGAGGGAAGCCTGTGCCAGCAGCCAGGGGAAGGAAGGTCTACTCTTGCACGAATTTTGTGCATTGGGCCTCTAGTACATTTATAAAACTACTTAAATGTTCTATTGAACACTGACTTGGAAATACTGGAAAGAAGTATTGCCTTAAACTTTACCGATATTTTACAAAGAATTAACACAATTAACTTAGCACTTGCCCAAGAGGAAAGAACTATGTACATGTGGGGAACAAATGCATAGAATTCAGTAGCCAAACAAGGATTGCTATCTGAAAATATTTAGCAAGCTCATGGAAAGTTTGAATAAAAGTATACTGTAGAGGACTCACTCTTAGCCACTAGAGAGAATATGGCACAGGAACATAAAAGACAATTGCCCCCTTTAGCAACACAGTGTTGAGACAGTGAGATCTTAACAAAATACTTTACATTTACTGTGTGCCATGCACTTTCTACATTTTTCACATTTAATTATTTCACATTTAATTACTCATTTAATAAGTCCTCAAAACTATTCTATGAGATGGGTACAATTTTGTCCCCCTTTTTTTAGAGGTAAATAAACTAAATCACAAAGAGTTTAAGTAACTGGCCCAAGGTCACACAATTAATAAATTGTGGTACTAAAGTTCCAACTCAGACAGACTGATTCCAGAATCCATGTTAGTCAGCCTAGTCAAGAGCTGACTCCAGACTGACGATTCTAGTTATAAGGCAAGTTTTGAAAATACCTGACCCCATGTTGATGATTATTGTTCTAGGGCAAAGTTAAAACATATCCATTGAAGACAACCTGGCCAAAACCATGATTTTGTCAATAATTACACTTAATTAGAGAGGCTTCCTCTTTATAAACACAATGGAGCTTTGGAATAATGCTGATATTTGAGACCACAACTGGCGTTTGAATAATAGGCAAGCCTATTCAAGTGTGGCTTTTATGGGTTTCATTAGTAGAAGCTGTGAAACAAACATTGAATAGTCTTTTTAAAATTAGGAAGAGTGAAACTCAAACCCAGTGTATTAGAAGATCATATAGAAACAATATTTTAGCCCAGTATCTGTAAACTACATAAAACTGACTCAAAGTCAATCAGTGCAAATTCTCAAAGGTGTTCAAGATTCACATACCAGTTTAACCAGTGGCCATGTCATTAGGTTCATGTAGGATCCTGTGCCTAATGCTCAGAGATTATTAGTGTCCTCATTATGCAAATGTAAAAACTGAATTAGGGACTGACTGTTCTAGGGTCAAACAAGGGGTTATATACTGGGCTATAGACTTCAAGCCAATCATCTCACCCCTGTTCTCTGTCTTATAAGCCTGCTTCCCTACACACCTCAGTTTAAATGTTGGCCAAAAAGTGATGTCAAAAGAGAGAATGAAGATGAAAACACAAGTAATTGCTTCTTAGAACAAGCTTTAGCCTGTAAGCTAGATAGCAATGGTACTTTTTAGCTCCTGATTTAAAGAAAGACTGTATTTAATACCATCTTTGGCGATACTAATAATTTATAACTAGGTAGTTACAGTGTAAATGATTCAGTGGTATAAGACTTACCCTTTCAATTTCATGTACAATAGGGATAAAAACTGTTTCCATGAAGTATTTATATTAGTGTTTGTATACGTCAGGATTCCTAGCAAGGAACACAAATCATTCTAGTTATTTTAAGAAAGAAAGGTTTAGATCAGGGCCATAGGTGTTATGAAATATTGGGGGCAGAAATCAGGGCCATCACCGACACTCTTGTGTTTAAGAATATGATGCCATAGATTTGATCCAAGGATGAGGAGGCTGCCTCTGGACAACTATCTCTGAATACCCACAAGTTACTTCATTCTGAAACCCTGATTTTGATTGATTGCCACCACATTTTCTAGACACTCTATTGGCCTCACAACCTCTGTAGCCAGCAGAAACAGCATCTGACTGAATCTCATATGAGTCAATCTAGCTGCAAGGAGCCATTTCATATTCAGCATCTTAGCTGAAAGGGAGTCTGGGAAATGTAGTTTTTTTTTTTCTATTTCCAGCTTTTGCAGAATGGATGTTACATAGAAACACATGGCAATGAATGGGAACTTCCAATCATATTCTGCATGGTGTTAGTGTTTTTAAAATTTAATTATAGGAAAAACACATCTTAAACAAGCTTTTGAAATACCTTGTTTACCATTGCATGTGAGGAGAAAGGGAAAGGGGTGGAAGTCAAGTGAATAACAGAAACAGTCTGAGTTTATGATGTGTTTTATTTCTGTGTCAAGCTGTGTAGCATGGAGAAGAGCCAAAAACTAAAGTATGTGTTTTTTTTAATTACTCAATTTTAAAATGTTAAAAATGTTCATGTTCCTGGATGAAGCCATTTTTAAGCACCTATCAGTTAATACCTTTAAAGTTATTTACAGGATTGATAGCAGGCTACAGGGGTGGGCTTCAGAGACAAATTTCACCCATTTCATATTTTTTCCCTAAAAAATTTAATGCTAAGTGTAACTCAGACCCAGGTTCAAATACCAGACCCTCTCCTCATGTGATCTTAAACAAATTGCTTAGACTTCCAATATCTTAATTGTTTTATGTGATAAGGATGATAATAGCATACTTATAGCATTTTCTGATAATTACATTAACAAATTTTATAATATTTACAGTATAAATGCTAAATGACAGAGTGATAATAACTAATCCAATAGTAATTTAAAGTTTGGGGGGGGCTGGAAGAGATTCTAGTGGCTGGCAAACTGTGGCTCGGCAAACCGTGGCTTGCGAGCCACATGCGGCTCTTTGGCCCCTTGAGTGTGGCTCGTCCACAAAATACCGGTTCTTCCACAAAATACCGGTTCTTCCACAAAATACCGACTTCTGCGCATGGGCCACAAAGTTTCAATCACACTGTACATGCGCGCCCACACGTGATATTTTGTGGAAGAGCCACACTCAAAGGGCCAAGGAGTCGCATGTGGCTCGCGAGCCGCAGTTTGCTGACCACGGGTAACTTATATGCATATAAGCATAACCCATGGACATAGACAATAGTACAGTGAAGGCCTGCAGGGGAACAGGATGGAGGGGGGTCAATGGAGGGGTAGGAGCAAAGCTGAAGTAACTTCAACAATAAAGATAAATTAAACACACACACACACACACATACACACATGAAACTAACAGAAACTAAACTGTCCTGGGAGAACAACACAGTGGCAGGCAGAACCAGAGTGAGTGTAAGAGTGTGAGTGAGTGACCATGTGTGAGGGAGAGCATGTGTACATGTCCGTGTGGTGTCTGTCTATAGATGTGGGGACTTGGGGTGGGTGGTTTGGGCTCTCCTGCTGCAGGAGCCCCTGGACACCTCTGTGCTCTGCTAGGCCGGGTGATTCTTGCCACTGGGAATTGGAGAATGAGCCATTTTGGAGGATCTACTCCAGAGGAGCCTGCTGGGAGTGACCACAATCCAGTGTCCCTGGCCTCACTGCCACTGCAACCCAGGGCCTGCTGCCCCACTGCTGTGACCTAGCACCCCCATCCGGCCCCATCACCTCAACCCAGCTTGTCCACCTTGCTGCCACCACCTGGCCTCACTGCTGACTTCTTTGCCGGGCCAGGCCACACAGCCCCACGTCCCAAGTCAGGGTAGGGAACTGCCATATTTATACAGGAGGGGACCTGTCACCTCTGCTCACCCCAGGGCTTCGCTAGAACCCAGGGCCAGATGGAAATTGAAAAAGCTGCAGACATGTGGGAACTCTTAGCTGGGAACAAGACAAGGACTGGACAGTGGGTTCTGGGAAGGAAGATCACTCCGGCCCAACAGGAGCGCAGTGGAGGTGCACTTTGCCACACCTGCAAAACGACTGTTTCTGCGCTGCCCGGCAGTGACTTGCGGCAAGGGAAAATGGTGCTAGACTAGAAATGTATGAACCTGCAGCTGGGTCTGGAGGCATGGGAAACTTGGACATTGGGTAGGTGGATAGGAGCCTGGGCAGAAGCTCCACCCAGCAGGAGCAAGAGGCACTGAAAGTTTAGAGTGCCAATCTGGGCTAATTTTTTCCCTGTTTTATAAATATTATTTCAGTCCCTCCTGCTTGAGGTGGCAGCGAAGGGGTGCCAGCAAGCCAGTCAGAGCTGAGACATTGGAAGGTGAAGAATTGCCTGCTCCCACTCCTACAAACTATTGACACCACTCCCAATGTGAGTCTATTCAAACCATCCTGGCCAAGACCCAGAAATCCCTGCAAAGCCCAGGTCCATGGGGGCAAGTAGAACAGCTCAGAACAGGAACATTCAAGGTGTGAAACCCAAGGTAGATCCAGCCTATGGTCTATGGAGGTCCTGCCTGCCAGACTACTTGGGGCTCTGACCTACTGGGTTTCAGTCATGTTTTCCAGGGCTAGACAGGAACAGTGACTCACACTGGCCTGCATAAGAGACCTCTGGAGAGGTGCAAAACTGACACTGCAAGGGGTCAGGATCAACAATATCAGAGCAAAATCCAGAGAGCTCCACAAATAACAGATCCAAAGTTCATTTCTCTTCCTTATTAGGATCCATATTCTCCTTTTTGGTTCTCCCCCTTGCCCGTGCCCCCCCCCCCCCCCCCCCCCCGCTCACCTAATTCTTTTGGTCTCATGCCATTTAGTACCCTTTGTTTTTTCTTTTATTTCTTTTTTTTAACATCCCTTATTGTTTTATTTTATTATGTTTTGTTTTTTATGTTGTTATTAGTTTGGTCTTGTTTTGTTTTGTCAGCACTTATATAGTAGCTGGCAAAATGAGGTTGGGAAAAAATATATAGAAACCATGAATCAGAAATGAAGAATCACATAGTTGAAATAAAGAATACCATGGAAAGAATCAACAGTAGATTAGAAGAAGCTGACGACTGAATATGCGAATTAGAAAACAGTCAGCAAGCCTGAGGGGAAACCACACCCTCAAATGGGGCATCAGCAATCAAGAGTCAATTATAAAAAAAGAGCCCAAATAACCTACACAAGAGCACCCAGCTCAGGAGATCAACGAGGCTCCACCCCTATGTCCCACAAGACATTTTCTATAGAAGGACACCCCACAAAGACTAGGAGGCATAGCAGTTCTATCTAATACATAGAAACAAACACAAAGAGATAGCTAAAATGGGTAGATAAAGAAACAACCCCCAAATGAAAAAAAGGAGGAATCGCTGAAAAAGGGTCTAAATGAAATGG
>NW_027223937.1:0-36661 GCF_028538775.1 Myotis yumanensis
TTGCTTAAAAATAAAAAGCTTATGATTATGTTAAGCTGGCTCCAACTAGCTTAACAGTGGGGATGTAGTAAAATGATATAGCAGGATCTTACAGGACTTAATTATAAAGGTATATTCAAGTATCCAAAATGAATTGAAACCAGAGAACCAGAGACTCAGTTTCTTCATCCCATCTTATAGATCTGCTGCTTCTGCTATGGAGCAGATTTCTCTTTCCAAGTTCATGTGTTAGAAAAATGGCCACCATCAGTGATCCCAAGTTTACATCTGAGATAAATTGGAATCCATTTTTATTGGAGAAGGACTCTAGACCAGGGGTGGGCACATGGCCCAAGTTGAATGGATTCATCAATGGGCCAGAAGACAGAGTCATATTAATAGCTGCTTCCATATAATCACATGAGGAAATGAACAATTCTGATCAAATGAGCCAGGTGTGGGGAGGCCAAACAGTTGGCTTCTTTTGCAGAGATACTGGTAGGATATTAAGTTGGAAATATGGGTCAGAAGCTAAGAAAAGAAAAACCCTAAATCTATTTTTCTGCCCAAATTTGTCTCTAATTCAGATACCAGTTGATTGAAACCATTAAACATGTTGTCAAAAAAAAGTAACCATTTTATTCACATTCTTGCTAGAAATTGAAAAGTTACACAAGGATATTCTTTACAGTTTCATCTTAGAACTCCTATGGCACCAGATGAACCAAACCATCTCCTCAGATCTCTAAGACATATTTGAAGTAGGCTAGAATGCTCAAGACCTGAATAGACTGTGTTCATGAACTCAGATTGCAGTGGTCGAAGAGACAATGCATCAGCAAACTCCATATTTGCTCCCGTATTTGTTTGGTCCTCAGACCATAGATAATGGGGTTTAAAGCAGGTG
Organism: Myotis yumanensis; assembly: GCF_028538775.1. Classification (NCBI taxonomy): domain Eukaryota; kingdom Metazoa; phylum Chordata; class Mammalia; order Chiroptera; family Vespertilionidae; genus Myotis; species Myotis yumanensis. The sequence continues at coordinate 887 of NW_027223937.1, forward strand.
GGATGACCACATATAAGTCAGCTAGCAGCACTTGGGTGTGCAAAGGCACTATGTCCTGCCCTAGCCAGGCCACGTAGATGGATGCCATCCCAGGTAGGTAGTACAGAGCCATAACCACCGCATGGGAGCCACACGTGCTTAATGCTTTCACCTGAGCATTCTTTGAGGAGAGATTGAAGACTGCCTGGAGAATCAGAGCATAAGAAGCAGCAATGAAGGCCACATCGGAGCCCACGATAATGGAAGAACCAATCAGACTATAAAGGCTACTGGACGTGGTGTCTGTGCATGCTAACTTGGCCACAGCCATGTGCTCACAGTAGGAATGGAGAACCATGTTGGAGCCACAGAAAGGTAGATGACTCACCATATAACTTAATGGAGTCATGAATATGACAGCTCTGATGGTGATGGTCATACTCATTCCCAGCATCACTTGAGGCGTGAGAATACGCTTATAGTGTAGAGGCTTACAGATGGCTACATAGCGGTCAAAAGCCATGACCAGCAGCAGCCCTGTCTCTATAGCTGTGGTTCCATGGATAAAATACATCTGAGTGAAACAAGCATTGAAGCTGATGGAGCTGCCTCCTGAGGAGAAGATGCTCACCATCTTGGGCACCACAGAAGATGCCATAACAATGTCCACAGCAGCCAGAACACAGAGGAAGCAGAACATGGGCTCTTGTAGAGTGGAATCCATCCAGATTATGGTCAAGATGAGGGTGTTTCCTAACAGGGCTATGATATACATGGCACTCATCGAGATAGCTAGCCAAAGATGTGAAGATTGCAAACCTGGGATACCCACAAGGAAGAAGGTGGCAGGGGTTTCCGTTGTGTGGTTGTAGGGTGTCCCCAGCATCACAGATGAGACTGTTTTCCTGTTAATGCATAAAATGATGTAAGAAAAGGATGCAATCCTCTGAGATTTACTCCTAGCTGTGGTGTTAAGAAAGCCTGGTGGTATTGTCAGCTCAGAACTAGAAAACTTACATCTGATAAAGTTATCTTGCCCCACCTCCCATCCACCTCATTATTCATCATTCAAAGATTGACTGATGGGTTACCTCCTTTGGAAGTCTCTTGGGCTCTACTTCCTCCGCCATTCCATGTCAAAGCTAAATTATGTACCTTCTGAGCTTTCATGGAATCTCACAGGGACCTCTGAGGGACCTAAATTAACAATTCCAATGCTCTACCCTTGACTTTATTGTATTCAATCATATGTGCCTTGGTCATGGACTTATACCTTATACCAAGTTTGTGATACATGGCTGTGGTGTGCAAGTCCATTAAAAGAAGATATGTGTGCTCGTTATAGCAAACAGATGAATGAATGAGAAATCAGAAGTTTTTTATCTTTGTGTGTTCAGTTCCTGATATTTAATATTTTTGAATGAAACAATGAACTTCCTGATATTGAACATGTCATATTTTGTATCCCCAGTATAGTGCTATACAAAAGATGAATGAAACATCCTTCTGGTTAAAAAAATGAATTGGTGAATTCACATCAAGGTCATAAGGAAACAACATAATTTTTCATAGGAGATGATAAACTATCTGGAAATATTTATAATCCTTACCTTTTCTTTACTTCAGCCTGGATGTCCTCGTTGAGCTAGGTTCATTTAATAGATTAAATAACTGCAAATAAAACTTCAGGGCTCCTTTGTAGATGCCCCCCCAATAGGTTTTTATGATTCTTCAATATAAATAACTTTCGTGATTTATAAGCTACAAAGACATTCCAAATTACAATAAAGCTTTATTATTTTAGAATTTGGGGGATATGATTGCAAACCATGGTCTTTATTGAACTGGACAAACCACCACTAACAACAACAAAGCCTAAACATAAGAGATGCCTTATAATGGAATAGACTGAATAAAGTAATAAGCTCTGCTTCATGGTCAGATTAAAAGAACCTTGAGGTGCCCTGGCTGATTTGACTTGGTGGATTGAGTGTTGGCCTACAGACTGAGGTGTTCTGGGTTTGATTTCGGTCAGGCGCACATGCCCGGGTTGTGGGCTCAATCCCCAGTGTAGGAGGCAGCCAGTCAATGATTCTCTCTTATCATTGATGTTTCTATCTCTCCTCCCTTCCTCTCTGAAATTAATAAAAATATATTTAAGTAAACAAAACAAAAACAAAAAACCTTGATGTGTATAGTCACTGAAATAGACATCTTCAGTGATAGATCATGAGAAGACAAAGGAAAGCTTTTTGATATAGAATGGAAGTGAAGAGCTGTCAGGTTATCAGAAATTATTCAGGTTATCCTTAAGACTGCTGTGTGTTTTCTGGATGCCACACACTCAGAATTGAGCATCACTGCTTAGAGGGCTGGAAAAGAGCCTGAGGAACCTTCTACCCACCCCCGACCCCCGACACCTGCCTCTGAGCCAGGATCTCCAGGACCTCCCTCTCCTGGATGGCTGCCCTGTACAAATCTACCTTTCTTCTTCTGTGCACTGCTCATCCCTCCTCTCGGCACTCTGGCAAATTCTAGCTGGTCATATTTTTCATTCCTTTGAGGCTTTTATTTTCCTCAAAAATTTTTCTTCTGAATTAATTCTGCTAAGAGGTTCATATATTTTATTAGTCTTTTTAAATGATAGGACATTTGGTTTGTTGGTCATATTTTTTTTTATTTCACTCTTCAATCTATTGTTACTGAGAAGTTTCTTCTAAGATCAACAATGATCTCCATCCATGCCCAGTTGCCAATCTACTGATTTCTTTTCATTTTTTAAATTTTACCTGACCTATCCAAAACATTTCCCATTACTGCCTACTCCTTCAATTTTTTTTTTAATTTTACATGCTGTAAAATGCACAAATCTCAGGTATGCAGCTTTATAATGTTTTATAAAGTGAACACACATGACCACTACCCAGAGCAAGATATAGACACAGTTGCTTCCTGGTTGTTAAGATGGTCTCCAGAAAGCTCTGATCAAGAGTTCTCTTAAGACACTTCCAACCCAGAACCAGCCTCTGCCTTCAGCCCTGCCGTGACATTCACATAAAAACCTGGAAGGCCAATCACTGAAGAAAAGCTTAGATAAGTCACTGAACTCCAATAAAAGAATCATAGGAGATGTGAGGATTTTTCATCAAAGGATGGGAAATATACAATCTAAAGTAAAATTGTTTAAAAGTAAAGGCAGTAATGCATATTACAGAGCCTTTGTGTTTATGCCTCCCCTCTACAACCAAATAAAGATACTCCCAATCAGGCCTACTGCTCTGTTTCTTTCCTTATAATTCCTGTGGTCTCTGAAAACTGTCTCTCCATTATACCATGGTGGAACTTACCCCTTTCTCTCTCAGCTTTGAACCAAAATTGTCATATGTCCCCTGCTCTCTCCCTCTCTCCCATCCTCTCGTCATTTCCAGAAGGTGATCTTGACATCACAAGTACCCACCCGACTTGCCCAGACCTTTAAATGGAGTGGAAGGCTTATCTCTCCTTTCCAGGGTGACACTGGCTTTCAGACTCATCAGCCCATCACCCAGTCCCAGGTCAATTACCCACATCCCTGGAGTTTTCTCTATTCAACGTCCTCTGATGTGTCCACGTCTTTTACTCAAAAGAATGAAGATTTATACAGGATCCTTCAGGGGGAGCTGAAATAGCAGCTTAAGATGAAACATGAAAAACAGAGAGTCATGGTGAGAAGTATTGCCACTTTCAAAGATGTCCCGCTGGGAGCCTTCTTTCCTCTTTAGGTTTTCTATCATCCTGCTTTTTCCATGGACACCCCAGCTCCCCTTGGCCTTTGCCCAACAGCCAAACACTGTAACTCCTCCAGAGACGGGCTTTTCTCTGTGCTCTGGCCCCTGAGGTTTTCCAGATTGCAGGAAGAGGCAAATGCTTAGTGGATAAAGAATCTCTGTTTCTTCAAGTCCTCAGGGGGTACCTCAGAGTGAGAAGAATGTAGAGTGCATCCTGAAAAGAAAAGGAAACACCTAGATTAGTTAGATTTGTGAAAGCCTGATATGTGCCAAGCACCTTGCTAAAGGCTTTTCCCAAAGATGATCTCATTCAATTGTCATAACCCTCTAGAGTAGCTGCCATTATTACATCTTCATTTTATAGATGAAATTGGGGGACAGAGAAGGTCACAAAGCTAGTAAGCCAGAGTCAGGATTCGAATTCTAGCAATCATAATTCATTTCGTTGTTGTAGAACTCTTCAGACTGATAGTATACTTCATCTCTCAAAGTCCACCCCATTGTTCAGTCCAGTTCCTCAGTCCTGCCTGGGGCCTTGAGGTAGGCTTCACTGTTTCAATATTTCTCATGACTCTCTGTTATAAAGTCCTATTCGAATAAATAAGGAAAATAGAGTGTAAGGGGATCAAGGAAGATAAGCTTTTCCAACTAAGGGAAGGGCAAAGATACGAAAAGACAAAATATTCTCCAGAGAATAAACCAGAGAAGGTAGAGTTGTAAGGTAAGTACTTGAAAAAGAATGAAAATAAATGAGGCCAGGAAATAAATGAGGTGCATGGTTCATATTTTAAAGGTCATGACTTCTGCCTGGGCAGCATCACAGTGCAGAAATAAAGTGAAGAGAAAGAAGGCAACAAGCACAAGATATAAAATTAATTTTATAATGGCAAAGGATATAGAGACATATGGAAATATGAAAAATCAGGAGTTGATGCTACCTGCTCCCAGTGCCCCAGGTCCTCAGGGGAGACATAGTTACTAGTGATAGTAATTGGTGAGAGGCCTTTGTTTCCTTTGGGGGGGGTGGGGAAATGCTTCATGTCTTCCTCAACCTGACCCATCACATTCCTAAAAATGGAGGTGGGTGATTGAAGTCCAATTTACTAGGCTTATCATCTATTAGAAGGTCCAGTCTTCAAACTTGTGGGAGAACTAGTCCCCAAAACTGCTGTACTTAAATGTTCAAACTCTTTAGGATAATTCAGAGAACAGGCCAGAGCGTAAGCATAAATAAACAACAATGTGGAACATTGATAGGAAAAGTGGGCAATCAGATGAAGGCAAAGGAGGTGCCACCTAAATAGCCCGAGCATGATGTGAGGCTAAACTGTGACAGTGTCAGTGGGACAGATGGACCACTTCCCCCTGGGATTCAACCTGCCTCTTGCTAAGGCATTAATGGCAAGAGTGGATCCTCATGAACAGGGTGTGGCCTTAAACTCACCACACCCAATACCATGGCTGAAGGGTTTCAAGAGGAAGAAGAAGCATTCCCAAAAGGGTGGCAACTCAAGATAACAGAACAATGATACAGAGAAAAGGTATTCTCTATAGAAGCATGGGCTTTCAACATCTTTGATTTCCCACCCTTTGGAATATAATAAGAAAGATTAAATATAATAAGACCAAAGCTTTATTCGAACATGCCACCTAGGCATAAGGGCCAGTGTCAGTCTTGTATGTAGGTGTGTTTGCATTTGTACATAAATGTACATGCAAGTGTTGACACACATCCACTTTCAATCACACAGCCCTTTTCGCTTGAGCTACTTTTCATTAGGACTCCAGGGAAGTATTTCACTTTGTGCCACGAGGACCCAGCCACAATACCACCCAATGAAAACAGTCTACAAGATTTCAGTTGCTTCTTCACAAAAAGTGTCTCTTTATTATAAAAGACGGCCAAATTTTCCATTCGACAGAATAATTCTCCTTAGAGTTGGGTCAGTGTAACAAGTCTCTTGAGGTCAGTATTTAGATAGAGACACATCAATTTCTTACGATCTTTGGCTTTCTGTCATGAGATTCTTTACTTCCAGCTCCCTACATGCATCCTTCTTTAAGGTATCCATTGCTAGAAAACTAACCAATAAATACAAACAACATTTAAGTGAGCATTTAATTTGACTTTCCAAATTTATGTTTCTCATATATTTATTTTATATTTGAATGAAAAGCAGCACTAAAAAATGAGAAGTGAATGTTCACATTACATCTCATTAAATTTTACTTATATTTTAGTCTTAATATTGAGTATATTTTAAAATTATGGCTTCTATTACATCTGTTCCATGGTTTCTTTTTTTCATGGTTTTTTTTTCTTTTAATTGATTTCAGACATAAGGTTCAGGAAAGCTAAGCACCATGATGGAATGATGAAATGGAAATTAGAGGAATTAGAAGAAATGTGAATATAATTGGAACCCTAAGTGATCATACATTTTGGATATCCCAGCTGTGGAGCAAGTAATTGGAATACCCAAAGCAAAACCAGAAGTCACTTTTGTGGTTGTTACGTAGTGGTCTTTCCTCTGCACTTGACTACCGTCTTTTGTATCATGCCCAGTGATAGCGTTTTGCATACCCAAAGCCCAATAATCTCAATGTCTTCTTGCCTGTTTTGTTTAATGTGTTATGGAGTTTGTAATCAGACTTGTAATGAATCCAGCTCTGCCCTTTGTCGTCCCTCTGAGAAGGGAACACTGAGAGGAGACTGCTTTGTTGATCTGTGCACTCCCAGTTCCGGGAATAGGGGAACAGCTAATGTCCGCTGTGTTGGAAATATTAAATGCACAACCATTCAGACCTTGAGGAAAAGGCCTTCCAGCTCTTTCACAGTTAAGGGAAATGAGGATCAGAGAAAGAGTATCTAGAGTGTTTTTTTTAAAGGCTTAATTTTTAATTTTTACCTCTTATAAATTGAGTTACCTTGGGCAATTAATTGTTTTACCACTTCTGGGAATGTCAATTTCATCTGAAATTTACGGAGAGTAATTCCTGCCCTTTCAGTGTAGTTATAGAATTACGTTAGTAATTTTCAATTCATGGAAGTTAAGTAGCTCAGTGCTTTATATATATTTTCTGTTTTCTGTTATGCCCAGATTTCAAGATTCCCAAGAAACCACATCAGGGAGCCAGCCAATCGATGCAAAAGCATAAGAATCTGTATTTCGAGCTAGCTCGGCTCCCGTCCACCAGACTCACTGACACAACTGCAGGCCAAGCGGCTGAGAGAGGCCAACCCCGCCCAGAGACCGGTTATATAGGGGGGGTTGGAGTAAGGGAGGAGAAAGGACTGTGCTTTGCCGATTGGCCAGGCACAAGTCGATGTCCCGTTCCTGGGTGTGGCTAGCAGAGTCTTAGACTTCCGTGAAGAAGCTCCTTGCCCAACACGTGGCCAAGGTAAGATGGAGGACGTAGCCCTTACCCTGGGGGAAGGTGGAGGGCGTAGCCTTTACCCTGGGGCAAGGTGGAGGGCCTAGCCCTCGCCCTTTCATTTTCTACCTGGAAGGTAAAGCCAATGTTCCTATAAATGCTAGAACTCATAACCTTATCTTACTCTGTGACCCATTCACAAAAGCACATTCTGATCAGGGATCCTACAGGTGGACCCAGGGGATAAGGAGTGTTTCTGTGAGAAGGAGAAGGTGTTTCTTTCCATGGAGCCCTCACAAGTTTCAGGCCACTCGATGGGATCAGGCCTGCAGAGAAAATGCGAGAACAATGTTGAGATGTGGTCATTTTGTCTCATTTCCCTCACTGAGCTGATATTTTTTCCAGGCCACATTCTTTCATAAGTGGAATTCCCCATGCCAGTCAGGCATATAGGTCGGGGTTTTTTTCTAGAATATTTCATTCTTTATTAGTACATGCAGCTCTAGCAGCATCTTGATCATTAAATGCTTAAATCAAAAAATGCTTTTCTTGTAGCTCAGACCATTTTAATGAAATGACCTCAGATATTTATTTATTTACTTTAAAATATATTTTTTATTGATTTCAGAAGAAGAAAGAGGGAGAGGAAGAAAGAAACATCAATGATGAGAGAGAATCATTGATCAGCTGCCTCCTGCTCACTCCTCACTGGGATCAAGCCCGCAACCCAGGCACATGCCCTGACTGGGAATCTAACCGTGACCTCCTGGGTGATAGGTCAATGTTCAATCACTGAGCCACGCTGGCTAGGCTGACCTCAGATTTTTAGGACTTATATTAAAGCATGCACAGAAAAGAGAGTAGAAAGTATTATATAACACCACATTATAACTCCAATCAAACCATTTGATCTAGGCAGCTTAAACTTTGTGTGCAGTTTATAAAGCAAGAGTATCCTGTCCTATTTCTTCATGTGTCAAATGTGAATACTATCTACCTCATAAGATGTCAGGACGTTTGTAAGAATTACACGATATGTAATTGTTGAGTAAACATTAATTGCTATTTCTGTTACTGATACTGCCCTTGTTTTACCTTCCATGGCTCAAATATCCTATAGTTATTAAACAAATATCTTTTACTCTTAGAATTCAGAGCTGTACATTCTTAGCATTCCTTTAGAATTGTTAAAGCTGGAGACCACTGGGCCTAGCATCTCAGACTTCTTGAAGTTCCCATTTGGAAAGCTGCCCATATTTAAACACATGCACTTATTTGAGAGAGGGGGAAGGAGTAATCATCTGATCTTAGTTTGTATCTTCAGGATTTGAAGGAGCCGCTCTCGGATCTGCTTAGTGCGGACAGCATAGACAATGGGATTGAGGATTGGAGGAATGAGGAGGTAGAAGTTGGCCAATAGAGTGTGGATTGGAGGAGGCACCTGGTGACCAAATCGATGAATGAGGGAGGAAACGGCAATGGGAACATAAAAGATCAGAATTGCACAGATGTGAGAACTACATGTCCCCAGGGTTTTGAACCTGGCCTCAGGGGTGGCCAGCCCCATCACAGTTCTGAAAATCATCACATAGGAGGCAGCAATGGCCACTGAGTCCAGGATCAGCACCAGAAAGCCAATGCTCAGCCCATAGACATTATTGATCCTGCTATCACCACACGCCAAGGTGACCACAGCCATGTGCTCACAGTAGGAGTGCATGATGACTCGGGCTTTGTATAGGGGCAGCTGCAAGCGGATCATCATAGGCAGAGGTCCAATGTAGAGTATACCCCGGAGGAGGGCAGCCAGTCCCAAACGACCCACCATAGTATGAGTGAGCACTGTGGTATGACGCAGTGGGTCACAGATGGCTACATAGCGGTCAAAAGCCATGGCAAGAAAAATGCCTGACTCGACTGTGGCAAAGCAGTGAATGAGAAACATTTGGGTCAAGCAGGCATCCAGGCCAATGTCACCAGCACCAAACCAGAAGATTCCCAGCAGTTTGGGCATGGTGGAAGTGGAGAGAACCAGGTCAATGACAGCCAGCATGCACAGGAAGAAGTACATGGGCTGGTGCAGGCTGCGCTCTACTCTTACCACAGCCAGAATGGTGATATTCCCCACCACAGCCACCAGGTACATGGAGCTGAAGGGGATGGAGAGCCAGATGTGCAGAGACTCCAGCCCTGGGATGCCAGTGAGCTGGAAGGAGCTGGGAACCGAGCAGACATTATGAAAAGTGAGCATAGTTATTCATAAATGAACCTTCTCACTTGGGCCCAAAAATGCAGTAGAACTTTTCTTCTAGAAATAAAAGACAAGAGGATTTTATTCTTAAGTCCTATAATAAAGAATAGGATCATTGATAAGATGTTATAAACTTCTTTCTCAGAGGAAATTACAAAATGTGACAGTGTAGGTGTCATATTATTGTTATTATAGTGCTCACAATTTTACCAAGCACAGGCCAAAATACGTATTTGATGAAACAGCTGAGCACCTTTTTATAATATGGTTCTCAAGGAGTAATGTTCTTGCATCAATGAATGAAATGACCAAAGGCAGACAGGTACCTATTCAGTCATTTAACTCTTCAAAACTTGGTAGTATCTCTCAGGATCATTTTTGGTTTCAAAGTGAGGACTCCTTGAAAGAAGAGACACATTGATGTTGAGAAATACAAATAGCAGTTAATTTTATTCAGCACTTATTATGTCATGTCATTTTTACAGTGTATTTATTTTCAGGGTCTAAGAGATACCAGAATGTGTTCCTATGTATATTACAGGAATGTCAAGGAAGGGAAGAAACTTTGTCTTCCACATTTTGAACCTAGTTGGGTTGAACAGAGCAGAGTAGTCAGTGGTCTGGGCTTTAGAATTTTCCAGATATGGTGTCAGATCCTGGTAATAGGAGTTTAGACAAGTTACTTTATCTCGTTAATAAATACAACTGACTTCATTCCACAGCAGACTTAAACCACTGTGACCTAGAGAAGTCATTAAATGCATTCTCATTTAATCTGACACAATAACACCAAGCATTATATCTTTTTAGAATAATGTGTAAAACCCAAAATACATCCAATCAACTTCAAAGAACTCTGGAATGTCTATCTCTGAAGGGAGCCATAATGCTGGGAGGATGGCAACCTATGTACATCTGTTGTGGTGACTTTATCCCACAGAATTCCTCTCCATAAGCTGTGTTTTGTCCATCTCAAGGTTCTCATAGATCACTACAAATGGAAATAGAGACAGTGTTGGCAGTAGCCGTAAAGTGAAATACTACTCGGCCATAAGAAAAGATGAAATACTGCCATTTGTGAATATCATGCTAAGCAAAATAACTCGGTCAGAAAATTTACCCTTACCAGTTATTAACTGGCTTTTATAACAACTTGATGTTATACTAAGCAAAAGTATAATCATGTGGAGAATGTTGTTTTACTCCAGAACAACAAGAGTCCCTAAAATGGAAAAATAGGCAGGACTTGCCAAGTGACTATGCCTTCTGTTCCCATGCTTGTAGAAATTACTCTCCTGTTAGTGAGGAAACTGTGTTAGCAGTTTGTCTTCCCTTCTGATGCCATTTGTGTCCCATCACTACTGAGTCACACCCTGGGGCAGTTGTTCCCTTCTAGATTTGGACCTAAAAGTCATGTTGTAGAAGGATCTCACAGCCCAAATTAAATATGAGGCTAAATGTATGCATAATGAATTATGGGCGTATGAGTTCTCTTGAAAGCAATCAGGCCTCAGACCTCTACTACATCACAGACATTATTAGATTCAAGTCAAATATCCTCAATCCTCTGAACTGGCCTCAAGGAGGTAGATTTTATTTTTACCCTTTATCTCTCACTTTCCTTCCCCATACTTGAAAATACTAGTATACAAGGCTGTCTTCCTGGATGGTTATGTCATCTCCTTTAATCTCTTCCTCTGCCCATCCATCTCCTAGAACACATCATGAAGCTGAAAAGGGCACTCACAACTAGAGAGATGTCCTTCAGCTGCTAGGGGGTAGGAGGCTGAGCATTGGTGACCACCCATTCTTCCCTATGATCCCAACACTCCTTATCTTATGTCTCCCTAGTCAGAGCAGCCCTCACACCTTAAACACAACAGAAGGAGGCTACTGTACCTCCTTTTCAAGGTCACTGTGAGGGTGTAAGGAATTACGGAAGGACAACCTCCCACCTGAGTTCTACCCAGATACATTTGCCAACATCAACCATAGCGTTTACCATTCCTCATCCTGCCTACTACCTTCCAACAAGGCTGAATTTTGTCCATTTCCTAATGGCATCATGGTCTTCTGCTTCTGAGAATTACCTATGTCCTTTCCTGTTGTTGAAGTATTCTCATCTTCTTCACCTGGCTAATCCCTTACCTATGCACCTTGCCACCACTTAGATGTCACCTTTAAATAGCCTGCTCCAACACTTACTCTCTGCTTGGTACCTGTCTTTGTACTGCACACGTAATGCTCTGAATTGCCTGATTATATGTGTGTTTCCCCAAACAGAATGTGTTCCATAAGAACAGAAAGCATGCCTTGTCTTTTTCTTTAGTGTAATCCCTGTGCTAACACAGTGCCTACCTATGTTGAATGAGAAGAAAATATTGTGCCTACTTAAAGCACCCAGAGATGTTTTCAGAGGGACTTGCACTGTTGTAGGTAGATTAGAGGCCTTTTCAGCCTCCTTGAGTTTGGTTTTGTGGACTCCACCCCTTTCAGTCCCACTCTGAGAGAATTCCTTCTCAATCTTATCTTGGAGACTTATACAGGAGCACAACCTAAGTGTCCCAATCTGTTCATCCTTACAGCCTGGGAACTCTTCCTGATGACCCCTGTTTCTTTCCTCAGTTCCCCTTTATAAGATGCTCTTACCTGGGCTGGGTAGTGTCAGAGAACAAGAGCCTGGGGTTCTGCAAATACCTCTGAGGCCTGGCACTTATAAGCATTCTATTCAGGGCTTGAGAGAATTCCACCTGGACTCATAACCTTCTCACTTCCCTCAGTGGAGAAGGAAATAGCAGGCTTTGTCCCAGAAGGATGGACACAAAACCTAAATTTAGGCACAGCTATCCCTGCCACGTCAGGGTTGGTCCAGGGAGGTCTAAGGAGACAGACCTAATTGAGTCTAATCCCTTGGGTTTAACTTTTGCTCTCACTTGTTGCTGGCCTCCCTGAAGCTATTCTAAGGACACCAAGTAGAAGTCAGAAAGGCCTTTCTAGAGAAGGGATGCAGAATATCCCCGAGACTAGATCTCAGCCTCGCAGTAAATCTCTAATGAAGTTTTATATCCTTACAGCACTTGAAGTTGACGGTAGAGTCATGAACTAATGTTAAGACAAATCAATGGCTATTCTCTAAAAACTAGATAGGGCAGACTTTTTCCCTAGTTTGGTTTACATTGTGAGGAAAGGACCTCGTGGTCTTGTGGGTTGAGCAGTGCATCTCCCTTACATCTTAACCTGACCTTCCCAACCTAACATTCCATTCTGCAGAAAGAAGAGAAGCCAAACTGAGAGAGCAGGTTCTCTTGTTGTTTCCTAATGGGATGCGCATGGGTTGTTGGGGCATCACACTTCAGGACGCATGTCAAGACATGGCCTTTGAAGCACCAAAGGTTTAAGTTTGCAAGCCAACACGGCTACACGCATACCCACTATGTAACTTTGAACTCCATTGCTTCAAGGGTAAAATGGGGAAAATGCCTGTCTCTGGGTAGTTCTTATAATTGAGTTTTTATTCATTGAGCCAGTCCATACTGTATGGAAAGGGGCTAGAAAGAAGACAAACGTATTAGATGCTTAATAAACAGCATCCTTGTTGCCAACATGACTGCTGTTGTTTTTGTGTCTTTGAGAGAGATTAGCTGTCACAGCCTAGAAGAGACATCCTAATGGTCTTTTTCAGATAAGGAGCCCATATGGTCAGGGCAGTGGCTAATGCAATAGAATCAGTACAGAACGGATCTTATTTTCACCTCCGACACCCCTTTCAGAGGATCTTACTTCTCTGGCACCTCAGGAAAAGCTAGAAATTTCTAGAAGCTTTCTACCTGTTCCCCAACCTTAAATTTTACATTCTATGTAAAACTGCTTACAGTTGCTGCAATATACATGGTTATTTCTTCTTTTAATGCCTGTGTACATGTTATACCCTCAGTCAAGTAACATAGGAATGCCATTCCATACAGATTCATATCTAGCTTTTGAAACATGATTTAGTAATCACCTCCACCAACTGAACTCTACCTTTAAATTGAAAGTGTAATAGGTAAGTTAGGACTTTTAGTACCTGGATGTCTTGTGTAATATTAAAAATGATAAGTATTCAAAAATCAAATCAATTAGACTTGAATTATATTGTTAAAGGTTCATGTAGTAAGGCTTCTTCCTTTAATAATTTGACTTTATGGGCCAACGCTGGAGACAACCATGAAATAAGCCAGTCAGAGAAAGACAATTACCATATGATTTCACTTATATGTGAAAACTAGTGAACAGAATAAACAAAATAGAAATGGACTCATAGATACAAAGAAAAAAGCTGATGGTTCCCAGAGGGTATGGGGCTGGGGCACTGGGTGGGAAAGGTGAAGGGATTAAGCAGTACAATTTGGTAGTTGCAGAAGAGCCACAGAGATGTGGTCTGCAGGATAGGGAATATAGTCAATGATGTCAAGATAACTGGGTCTGAGTGATCCACTTCTAGGAATATATATTAAGAAACCCAAAACACCAATCAGAAAGAATGTATGCACCCCTATGTTCTTAGCAGCGCAATTTACAATAGCTAAGATCTGAAAACAGCCCAAGTGCCCTTCAGTAGATGCATGGATATAAAAAGCTCTGGTACATTTATTCCATGGAATACTATGCAGCAGTAAAAAAGAAGACTCTCTTACCCTTTGAGATGCTAAGTGAAATAAGTCAGTCAGAGAAAGACAAATATCCCATGATCTCACTTATATGTGGAATCTAAGTAACAAAATAAACTGATGAACAGAGTGAATCCAGAGACATGGAAGCATGGAACAGTGTGGGAAATCTCAGAGAGAAGGCGGGGCAGGGTGGGTGGGTGGGTGGAAGGTAATCAACAAAAGACCTTGTATGCATATATGCATAACCCATGGGCACAGACAATAAGGTGCTGAAGGCCTGGGGTGGGGGGGTGGAGGCAGGCTGGAGGGGGTCATTGGTGGGGGGGGAGGAGACATATGTAATACTTTCAACAATAAAGAATTATTTTGAAGAAGGAGAAGGAGGAGGAGGGAGAGAGGAAAAGGAAAAGGAGGAGGAGGAGGAGGAGAGGAGGAGGAGGAGAGGAGGAGAAGGAGAAGGAGGAGGAGGAGGAGGAGGAGGAGGAGGAGAAGAAGGAGGAGGAGGAGGAGGAGGAGGAGGAGGAGGAGGAGGAGGAGGAGAAGGAGAAGGAGAAGGAGAAGGAGAAGGAGAAGGAGAAGGAGAAGGAGAAGGAGAAGGAGAAGGAGAAGGAGAAGGAGAAGGAGAAGGAGAAGGAGAAGGAGAAGGAGAAGGAGAAGGAGAAGGAGAAGGAGAAGGAGAAGGAGAAGGAGAAGGAGAAGGAGAAGGAGAAGGAGAAGGAGAAGGAGAAGGAGAAGGAGAAGGAGAAGGAGAAGGAGAAGGAGAAGGAGAAGGAGAAGGAGAAGGAGAAGGAGAAGGAGAAGGAGAAGGAGAAGGAGAAGGAGAAGGAGAAGGAGAAGGAGAAGGAGAAGGAGAAGGAGAAGGAGAAGGAGAAGGAGAAGGAGAAGGAGAAGGAGAAGGAGAAGGAGAAGGAGAAGGAGAAGGAGAAGGAGAAGGAGAAGGAGAAGGAGAAGGAGAAGGAGAAGGAGAAGGAGAAGGAGAAGGAGAAGGAGAAGGAGAAGGAGAAGGAGAAGGAGAAGGAGAAGGAGAAGGAGAAGGAGAAGGAGAAGGAGAAGGAGAAGGAGAAGGAGAAGGAGAAGGAGAAGGAGAAGGAGAAGGAGAAGGAGAAGGAGAAGGAGAAGGAGAAGGAGAAGGAGAAGGAGAAGGAGAAGGAGAAGGAGAAGGAGAAGGAGAAGGAGAAGGAGAAGGAGAAGGAGAAGGAGAAGGAGAAGGAGAAGGAGAAGGAGAAGGAGAAGGAGAAGGAGAAGGAGAAGGAGAAGGAGAAGGAGAAGGAGAAGGAGAAGGAGAAGGAGAAGGAGAAGGAGAAGGAGAAGGAGAAGGAGAAGGAGAAGGAGAAGGAGAAGGAGAAGGAGAAGGAGAAGGAGAAGGAGAAGGAGAAGGAGAAGGAGAAGGAGAAGGAGAAGGAGAAGGAGAAGGAGAAGGAGAAGGAGAAGGAGAAGGAGAAGGAGAAGGAGAAGGAGAAGGAGAAGGAGAAGGAGAAGGAGAAGGAGAGAAGCTGAAAAGAAAAGATAATTGGGTCTGGCCGAGGTGGGTGCTTGGGTCAGCAGAGGGCCATGCTTTGGACTGCATGGTTTTCCATCCCCTTTATTGTACATCTGCAACTGGTGTGGAATGGTATTGAATGTAAACTGTGGTCGAAAAATAAAAAAAACAAAAATAAACAAATCAACGCCCCAGGGGGGAAAAAGGACAACCCTTTAAAACTGATAGAGAGTTATGCATATGAAACATGGAGAAGAACATTAAATTAATGTTCCCCATAGAATAATATCTTAAATCTATATTAAACAAATCAAGTGCATATTCAGCCTTGGAAGAGATGAACCAGAAACATGGTCCATGCTCATTCTAACACTGTCCAGGAGAGGGCGTTCTAGCCCAACGTTGAGACACCAATGGCAGGAAAACCTCAAGCTTCGTGTTATTAAAATATCTTAATCCTTCATTTGAATGTGCCGAGTCAGCTTATTTTTCTTAATTTTTATTGTTGAAAGTATTACATATGTACACCTTTTCCCCCACCCCAGGCCTTCACCACCCTATTGTCTGTGTCCGTGGGTTATGCATACATGTATGCAAGTTCATTGGTTGATTTCTTCCCACCCACCCACCCGCCCCTGCAACTCAGCTTTATGTCTTCATTCAATCAACCCTGTCTTACAGCTTGGCATCCCACGTAGGTCAATCGAGGTGAAAACAACTAGCTGCTCAGGCCAGCATACTGATTCCAGGGGCCTTACTATGGTCATTAGACAATGCATACTAGTATGTGTATCAAATCATCACATTGTATGCCTTAAACTTACATAATGTTATATGCCAATTGTATCTCAATAAACCTGGAGCGGAGGGTGGCTTTAAAATCAGACTTACCTCCTCTATCCTACATCGAAATCTCTATGTCCTTCCAATTCTGCCTAAGACTTTATCCCTTTAACTTGAGTCTGCACCAGGGAAAGAGCAATAATCTCCTAGAATTTTAAGGTGTGTTGAAACGTATTTCCCAGATATGGTCAGAAAATAGAATCTGGAGCTGGATGGAAAGAGCAACCACAAAAAGCGTTTTGTTAACAGTTAAAGAACAATCCATTTTGCTCTCTAAACGTGGCACCTGAGGAGCAGAGATGAGAATGATAAGAAAGACGGACAAGGGCCATTATAAGGCTGGTGAGGAGCTGAAATAAGATGTCAAGGCCTGGCAACAAGGGTACAGAAGAGAGAAAGCACTGTATGAATAAATAGAAAATCTGCTTGAGGGTTCTCATAAATCAAGATGGAGTCTTACAAATTGCTAACAGTGATCATAAAAGTACCTCCTTGAATGTAGGTCAGAACTTTTCTATAGAAAACATTAGATCTTTGCCTTGTTTTCAGAAATGATTCTCTCTACTTTAAAAATATTAAGTATATGTTAGAAAAAAATTGAGAAGAGAAACTGTTCAAAATAAATGCATTAGATAAAAATTGTTCAAATATTGATCTGTTCACGCTCTGTAGAAATGAAAACAATTTTCTGTTTTGCTCACCTATATAGTCGATATTTTAAAATTACTACAGGGTGATTGAACTCAAATAAACTCACTGAATGCTGGGTTAAACACAGCTGGGCAAATACTTTTGGAAAGCAATTTGACAGTAGAATCCATGAGACCTGCACAATGGTCGATAATTTTCCCTGGGATTCTAACCTAAGGTTGAGCAGAAAAAGGCTATTGATCAATATGTCTGTGCCACTTGCTATAGTGGGACAACTGAAACTATACTCGCACTATTCTGGGAAGTATAAGTTAAAGTAACCACAGATATGGACACACAAACCATTATAACTTGTGATTATACATATTTTTAAGTAAACTCAAATTTAAAAAAACTAGAAGCAGAATGAAAAAATACAGTGTTGATGAAGTTTGTATTTAAGTAAATCTCTTCTTTATTTGTGTAGCCTAGAGTTGATATTAACAGTTTTTAAATAGTAAAAACAATGACAACAAAATTTAAGTTTTAATATTGGTTATACTAGTATCTGATGCCCCTCTCCAACCCCACCCTCCCCTTCTCTTATGAACTTTTCCGACTTCAAGACTTCCCTCTTGAAATCTTTAAAAACCTCGGGCCTAGGGAGAGAAGAGTGACCTGGGGCCAGCCAAGAACTCCATCGGGAGAATAGAAATGTAAGTGTATAATCTAGTCCTGGGAGGTGGAATGGGATAAGGAGTGAAAATTGCTCCCAAGGAGAATAACTGAAGAGCCAGAGGGAAGGGCACAGGTTTCTCTGTGCAACCCTTGGGAAATAACTGTCTATTTTCAGCATCTGGATAAAGAGGGAGGGACACCAGAGAAAACAGTGAAGAGATCGGAGCCATGGCCTCCCCTTTGCTTGTGAACTAAATGCATCCAAACATTCTGACAAGGTGACCACTGTAAGAAACAAAGCCTGCAGCTCTGTGGACGGCACCCTAATGGGTAAGTATATCCCAGAGATGGAACCAAAGTCATTGGAAACACTCCAAGTTTCAGAAACTACATTTGTCTTTTGGTCTATCCAGGGCTTAACTTCTTCACAGTTCTGGTCAAAAGCTGAGGAAATAAGTTGGTCAAAATTTGGCCTGGATTATGAATCGAGGAAGAGGAAAAACCCCAAGGTTTTCTCAATGCTTTGTTGCCTAGTGCTCTCCATAACACAAGAGAAAAGACTGGACTATTCCAGCCCAATGTGACCTCTCGCCTTCTGCTCCAGTCAGGCAAGATCTCCTGAGCTGATCCTTACACAATAAACAGGTCTCTTCCATTGATTATATCCATGTCTAAAGGTCTATTCATAGAGCTGGGAAAAAAGGATAGCACTGTGTCTGTTTTCTGTGGAAGAGGACAAAGAACCGAGGGGAGGGATCAGTTAGGAAGGGAATGCACTTAACATCTGACCTTCTGTGCGCATACACACACACACACACACACACACACACACACACTTCACTTAATACATGAAGCATCTTTAATGTAGCTATCACTCCCTTCATTTCAGACAGGGAAATAGAATAGAAAACCGAGGCAGAGAGATTACATTCCCTAAGTCATGCAGCCAGAAACAGTGGAGTTAGTATGTGAACCTAAGTGGGTATCACTTCTAATCCATGTTTATTTCATCAGAACAAAACATCTCTCAGGAACCTCAGACCCACCATCAGAATGCTTCTTCCAGGACTTGAAGGAACATTACTAGTGTCCAGGAACGTTACTCGTGCCCTTATGTGGGCTGACACAGAAAACATTTCTCTGAAATATTCTAGGTGAAGTAACACAACTTAGGTGACACAATCTAGATCAAACCACCATTCCAGATGCCAATTATAAATTTGGTGGATTTTATTTTTATACGTACGTTCACATTCTCTTTGTCCCAGCCTAAGACAGTTTCACTGATTAAACTGGGTCTGGCACAAATCTAAGTTATACATCTGGGTTTAACTCAATCCTACGAACATTGATTCTTTTGTGATGAGTAGCCATAGATTGACCTACCTTAACATTGAGTGACTAGGCCCCTTTCTGCTTTAGGATGGTGGTTCATCACAATATTTTCAGAGACCACTTCAGATATTCTCCCTGTTATGAGATAAAATTGTCTATTAACTACTGTTCCCCTTAAATCTCTGTTTCATCTATACAATTCCTGGACTTCTAAGGCATCCTTAAACCTGTTCCATGAAACAGAGAAACACAGGAAACTATTCCAACTTGTAGAATGTAAATTTCTGGTCTACTCCTTTTAGTGAACAGTAGAATCCAGGGAAAGGAAGCTGTTGCTATGTGCCAAGAGTCTCACGCCTACGTTGTTTGTTCTTTTTTTTTTTTTTTTTTAAATATATTTTATTGATTTTTTACAGAGAGGAAAGGAGAGAGATAGAGAGTTAGAAACATCGATGAGAGAGACATCGATCAGCTGCCTCCTGCACATCCCCCACCGGGGATGTGCCCGCAACCCAGGTACATGCCCTTGACCGGAATCGAACCCGGGACCTTTCAGTCCGCAGGCCGACGCTCTATCCACTGAGCCAAACCGGTTTCGGCCGTTGTTTGTTCTTTATACTTATTCTTTACAGTTGGTATTCTCCCCATTTTTCACAATAGAATGACTTGGACTTAAGAGCCTAGACAGTTCCCAAACACCGAGTAAGATGAAGCTCTGGAGAGGGAACACTTGTTTAGAAGATGGTAAAGCTGTTGCCCTGAGCTGGTGCTGCCTCCCAAGACCTCTTTCCCTTTCCTATCTTATCCTGTAGATTCACAGAAACTTCTATTTGATCCCGAGGAAATGACTTCATACATGTATTCCCTCATTGGCATATTAAGTTCCCAATTTCACAGAATTGTAAAGTAGGAGTTAATATAAGAGAACACTTATGAACCATTTTAAAATTATAAAACTTTCAGTTTTTTCTAACATCCAAAGCCTGAACCAGAAGTACGAAAACATGTAAAAAAAAAAAACCAAAACTTAAAATTGTGTTGGTGCATGAATTGAGAATTCATGAGGTTGCATGGGGGTATTTCTTATGCTTATTTGCTATGAAAATATAATTGCTATTTATGTTTTAGACAAGAATACTTGAAATGTGCATGGCTTATTTGAGACAATTGGGGAGAATGCATTGACTACTGGCCACTTCCTCTTGTATAGGCTAGAGATACAAAAGAAGGCTTTGTAGAGGAGAGGTGATCTGGGACGGGCCTTGAAGAATGGAGGAAATTTTCCTGGATAAGAGTCGAGAAGGTTGTGAAACCTGTCAGCAAAAATATGGCTATTTGAAGGCACCATGGTGAGTGTGATCATGGGGAGTCTGAGACTTGACTCTGCTGAGTTTCTGGTGGAAAGCATGAGGATGTAAAGCCCAAGGCAGAGGAGGATGCAAATTAGACCCTCGGATTCTGCACCCCAAAGATGTGAAGCAATAGGAGCCATTGTTAGATCCTTAGCAAGAGGTACCTGAAGGGCAGAAGGGCAAGGAGTTGGACAGGTGGTGGCCAGTGCTTTCATGCTGACCTCTTTGTCTCTTCAAAGAATAGAAAATAGTCAACAGGACCCTTTTCACTGATCACATACTTCTTGGTCTCTGTCAGTCTATTCTTTTTTATCACTATCATCAGATAATGGGACAAAAATGTCCAGTGAGATTTGCCAATAAAAAGATACACCTCTTCTTTTATCTATCTCAAATTATATACAATGCCCAGATTCTCAGAAAGTTTAATAGGGTCTGTCCTTACACTAAACCTTTCTTAAGGAACTTTATCTGTTCATCATCTTTTTAACCATGAAATCTGGGCAACCTTAAATGAGAGAGCTTTTTCTTTGAGATATTAGGTTTCATATCCAATATCTTTGAAGAAGTCAATTTGATTTGATAATATGGCCAATTCAGTGTTAAACCTTTAGAGAAAATGGAGTTGCACTTGACTAATATAAGGGCACAATTTACCAAGGAAAATGTTTTTTTTATTGAAATTTTTAAGATTATTTTTAAAGCTCTTGACCATTTTTAAAAAACAATATACATACAAAAGGAAAAGTCAAAAAGGGTGTGTTTTTACATTAAAGTATGTTTCTAAATGCACACATATATTTTTAAATAATTACATCAGAATATGCCTCCTGCCATGCCCTCCCTTACAGAAATATGTAAACATTTTACCATGTAAATATATAGATCTAAAAAGGTTATAAACATAATTCTAGTTCATTGAATGCATGTACTAGAATTTAAACAGTGCTTTATTTTTGAACATATATTTCTTCCAACTTTTTATTATTATAAAATCAATAATTACAAATGGCTAGTCATTGTTTGTTATTGAAGTTACAATGTTACTATATATACATTTAATCATGGCTCATAGAACTTTTCTGTATTTTCCATTTCCTTTAAAAAATGTTTCCAAAAGCAAAATTCATCGAAGGGGATGAACATTTTGGGAACTTCTACAGTGGAGTAGGGTAAGTTAGCAGTAGAAATCATGAGCATGCCTGTTTCTACATTTACCAGTGGGTGTTTTTATGCATAGTCTCTTTTATAAATATGTAATATGCCAATTTTCAAAACCACACTTCCAATTCTGCTTTATTATAGGCTCCATCAGTTTCCCAGGATGGAAAAAAAGAACTAGTAGTCTACAGTTTCCAGAGGCAGTATTTCTCAGAGAAGTAAAAATCTAAAAATAAGAGCTCCTGTCCTCTGGGTACTTCACACCCTCAAATATGTTTGTGTCTAACAATTCCTGCTTGGTGCCTACTTCTTTCTGGCTCACTGGCATCCCAGGGCTGGAGTCTCTGCACATCTGGCTCTCCATCCCCTTCAGCTCCATGTACTTGGTGGCTGTGGTGGGGAATGTCATCATCCTGGCTGTGGTAAAGGTGGAGCGCAGCCTGCATCAGCCCATGTACTTCTTCCTGTGCATGTTGGCTGTCATTGATTTGGTCCTGTCAACTTCTACCATGCCCAAACTGCTGGCCATCTTCTGGTTTGGTGCCCACCACATTGACTTAGATGCTTGCTTGGCCCAAATGTTCTTCATCCACTGCTTTGCCACAGTTGAGTCAGGCATCTTCCTTGCCATGGCTTTTGATCGCTATGTGGCCATCTGTGACCCACTACGCCATACTTCGGTGCTCACCCACACAGTGGTGAGTCGTTTGGGTCTGGCTGCCCTCCTCCGTGGAGTACTCTACATTGGACCCCTACCCCTGATGATTCGCCTGAGGCTGTCCCTTTACCGGACCCAAATCATTGCCCACTCCTACTGTGAGCACATGGCCGTGGTCACTGTTGCATGTGGTGACACAACGGTCAACAACTTTTATGGAATGGGAATCGGGTTCCTAGTATTGATCCTGGATTCATTAGCCATCACTGCCTCCTATGTGATGATTTTCAGAGCTGTAATGGGACTGGCCACCCCTGAGGCTAAGCTTAAAACCCTAGGGACATGCAGTTCTCACATTTGTGCCATCCTTGTCTTCTACATCCCCATTGCTATTTCCTCTCTCACTCACCGCTTTGGACATCATGTGCCTCCCCATATCCATATCCTTTTGGCCAACTTTTACCTCCTAATTCCACCCATCCTCAACCCAGTTGTCTATGCTGTCCGTACCAGACAGATACGAGAGAGACTTCTCTACATTCTCAAAGCAGGGGCTCATCCCAAGTGACTATTCTGCACCTATAAGACATGTAGATATTTGGTGATGGAAGGAAAAGGCTCTGACTGAGGCAACCAACGTAATAAGACCCATGCAACTGGGTCTTACTGGAGTTATGGAAATAAGGGTCTATGATGAATGCTAGAATATATTCTGTTTGACCATGAATTTTCTGAAAAATGGAGAGGGTAATATCCAAAATATATGACAGTGGAGAGAAATCAAGAAAAAAGTTTTTATACTACAATATCTCTTTTCCTATTTGACTTCATCAAATTATGCACAACCACAGAACTAGTATCATTTTTATTTTTTGACCCTTTTTGGTAAAGGATTTCTAGTTTCCCTTTGAAGAGTCTTTTGAACAATTTCTAGAAGTAAAATTGTATTCTAACATCTTCTTTTTAATACATTTTTATTGATTTTTAGAGAAAGAGGAAGGGAGAGGGCTAGAGAGATAGAAACATTGATGAGAGAGAAACATCATTGACTGGCTGCCTCCTGCACACCCCCTGCTGGGGATCTAGCCTGCAACCTGGGCATGTGCCCTGACCGGGCATCAAACCAGTGACCTCTTCTTTCAAGAGTCAATTGACACACAACTACTGGGCAACACTGGCCAGGCTACCCTAATACCTTCTTGAAGACCATTTACAAATTCTGTCAGCAAAGGCCTGTAATAATTCCAACTGTGTTGGTAAGCTCTTCCAATCCTTTGCCCCAGAAAATACCTTTTGTTGAGAATGGAGGCAATATGAATATTATAAATCTTAACCTAATAGGACCTTACTACCTATAGGAGTTAAAGTCCTCAAGCCAGATCATTTCCCCATTTAATAAATAGATAGAAATATAATATCCCACATCTTCTCCTAATAATAGAGTTAATTGGAAGCAGGTAGGAGGAGACAGAAGGACAATTGGGGATTTTGTTTTGGAATCCCTGAAATGGCATACATGAAGGACAGAAGCTATACTGAAATAATAAAAGGAAATAATGAGAAGGTCACAGTGGGATTGACTTGAAAGAGGTTAAGTAGAGAATGGAGTAAAGGTGATGAGAATAAATAGAGACACAGTGGTAGATACAAACCTTGAAATAACTTCAGATCTTTGGTGAATTCTTGCTTCATACTTTTTTATTTTTATATGATTTTAACCCTTTTCTTTTTCTTGATCATAGAAATTTCATAATAAAATTACTATTCCAGGCTAGAAACCTACAGAAATGATGGTAATGCATGAAAAATGAAATGAAGCAATCACTATTAATTGTAGTTATTCAGAATTATATAGACTTTAAAATGCGCATCTCACCTCCTTGTTTTGCATACCATTACAAAAAAAAAGGAAAAATTAGGAACTTAGGATATCACAAACTCTTTTCTAAAGTTTTGCTAATTTCAAATTTCTATTTCCTCATAATCTTATTCCTAAACCTAAGGTTGGTTGGCTCATATATATTTTTCTCCATTGTTTCTCCTTCCCCCATCTCCTTATCAAGGGCCCTGGAGCCCAGTGCCAACACCAAGTCCACTTACTGGGAAAAGGTTGTGTTCTATGAACATAATTTTAGTGCCAAATGTTTTTAGTAGGAATTGATAAAGAGATACTATAAAAACCTCAGAGATAGAAGCTTATTTACAGAATATCTCCTGACCATGATCCTAGCCTTTGGAGGGGAAAAAATGTATCACTGGCATTGATGCGGAGGGAAATGACAAGGAAATTTTGTCATGGAATGGCTCTTTGGCATAATGCATAAAGTCCACTTTTTACTGTGTAAGCAGAGAGTATATATGAAGATCCAGGGTTTTTAATCTGGACTTAGTATTAATCCTTCTAAGTGTAATTAACTTTCTGGCCAAATCCTCTCAGAAACCTCACAGTAAAGTGTTTCTCTTTAGAAATCTGCTGGGTCTACCATAGATCAAGATCAAATACCAATCATCTCTAGCTTCTTTATATGGATGACATTGAATGATTGGGGGTAAAGAGAAAATACCATCTGTCTGTAGGGTCCTAGATACAGGGATAACCCCCCTGACAACATCCATGCCTATCAGACTCAGGGTGTGTACTTGGTTACAGTAGAGCATTTAATTCCATTGTCAACTATACTCATTGCTGGGCTCTTTCACAGTGAAGGGGTTATCTCAGAACAAGATGGGAGGGAATACCTAGTGGTGAATGCAATATAGGGACCTGACAGAAGTCCAATAATTGAATCTCTCTCTTATTCAAAGCCAACATCTTACTTCTCCTTCACACAAATATCTCTGTTCCCTTTTTATCACCCACCCTAGGGTAGGAGTAAAGGACACTCTCATCAGTCCCTTTTGAGTCTGCAAGACTTCATGGAAAAGTGAAATTGGGGAACAGTTGAGGGAGGAGGCATTTTTATGGTTATTTGTAAAGGCATTTTTATGGTCATATGGCACAGGTGGTTAAGGACTTGGGCTCTGGAATTACAATAAATGGCAGAGATGGATCTGAACCAATAATTGTCAGACTTTGGATGTGTTGCACAATCTAAGCCTCAGGTTCCTCTCCTTGAAAATGATACTAACTCCTTATGGGTTTGTTATAATCTACACTAATAAAAGAGAAAGATGCAAATTGACCGTACCTTCGCAACTCCCACCAGCCAATCAGAGGTGAGCATGCAAATTAACCCAACAAAGATGGTGGGTTAATTTGCATAAGCAGGCACTGAGCTGCTAGGGTAGGGCGGGATGCAGGTGTTCCATACCGCCCCAGCCACTCCAGGCCACTGCGCAGCGTGAGAAAGCAGAAAGGCGGCTCTGGGCCGGAGTGAAGGCAGTGCCGGCAGCCAGGGGAAGGAAGTCCATTCTTGCACGAATCTTCATGTATCAGGCCTCTAGTCTATATATATAAAAAGCCAGTGACCTATCACTTGACACCCACTGTGGCCAGCAAACCAGCTTGATCAGGGGGTGGAGCCAGTGGCCAACCTCCTGCAGCCCCTCCCCCTGGCCAGGCCCACCCCTGGTCATCCCCCTTACCCCAATAGAGGGTGGGACTGGCCGACCAATCTCCTACAGCCCCACCCAACCCCACCCCAGATCGACCCCACCACCCCAATCAGGGGCAGGACCAGCCGGCCAACCACCCATGGCCTCTCCCCCAGGCCGCTGGCGCCGATCGGCAACACCCACCCCATTCGGGGGCAGGGCCAGCTGGCCCACTGTCCACAGCCCCTCACCATGGCTGGCCCCACTCCCCCAACCCCAATCAGGGGTGGGGCCTGCTGGACAATCGCCCATGGCCCCTCCCTCCAGCCAGCCCAGCCCTGATCAGGCCCCAATCAGGGCGGGCCAGCCGGCCAACCTCCAACCATCTCCTCCTCCCGACAGGCCCAGCCCCAATCCACCCCAATTGGGGCCGGGCCTGCTGGACCCCACCCATGCACGAATTCCTGTCCTGGGCCTCTAGTGATGTAATAAGATAATGAATCTAAAATGCCAGTGCCTGGCATAAAGAGAGAACAACTTGCCTCTTAAAAATAACAGTATTTTATTGTGCAGTAGAAGTCCCAGGGGAGAATGATAAGGCAGAAGAGTAGCTGGAACTAGTTCCTGGAAAAACCAGATAATGTCTGCAATTGTGCCTCAGTCAGGAATGTACCAGCCTTCACTCTGGAAAACTCTGTTCTTGGCTTCTCTGTAGAAAGCCATAGCAACAGAGCCAGCTTTCTTCTGTTCTCCTTGGCTGCCAGCTCATGTACACCTCTGGCTATCCAATTAGTGATACGCATTCACATAACTAGTCTTGTGACAGTAAAAGGCTAAATACCTCTAAACAGTTCCTTGTATAGCAAATAGAAAAATTATAGTACAGATTTAGTTGTGAAAATATGTCATTGATTCAGGGTTATGTTTTTGTTTGCACAATAGGATTTAGAGTAAAAATAAAATCAAAGTGTTATAGAAGATAGCACTTCTGACCAAATCCAGTCCACTTTAATTATTTCTTAGTCCATTTCAATATATAATTTAGTCTGATTCAGGTTCAAAATCTCCCCTGGGAGTTTTCTTATCACCCCCTTCCTTATGTTAGGTTTAAAACTGCAGTAGGGGATGAATGGGTTTTTATAAGATTGCCATCATGGCAGTCATGTGGAAAAGCACTGTCTCCTGCTTCCTTGTATCTTATCTGGCCTCTGACCCCAGGCACATCTTGTGCTGTAATTTGGTGCTTCTTTACATTGTTACCTGTTGGAAATGACCTCCTCCTACTAGATTATCAGGTACTGTTCATTGAACAGATTGCTGTCACATCCCCACAAGTCCGTGGCAGTGCCCACTCTGAATCTTTCTAATGCTCATACCTTCATTCCAGTTATAGGACCCTGTGCTAACTGACCAGAATGATCACTCTTACTCTGTAATATTCAATTGTGAGAGTTTGTGTAAGGAGACAAAAGCAGACAGATAAGTGAAATTCTTTTTTAGGATATGCTAGAAGAAGAAATAGTGGATTTTCATTTTTTTTTCTTTTTTTATTTAAGTGCTTGGAGTCTTGAACTGTCATGCAAGAACTGACATTGGAGTGCAAGAAAGAACTCACCATTCCAGAAAACAACTCCAAAATCTCAGTAGTTTACATAAGAAAACAACAACAAAACCTTCTTTGCTCATGTGATATGAACACTGTGGGCCAGCTGTGGCTGTGTTCCAGGCAGTGAGTTAGACTCATAAGTGCTCTGTGTATCTTCTCAATCATGGGTCTAGGTTGAAGGAAAAACTCTGTTGGGAAACATACTCATTTTTGTAGCAGAGGTGAAAAGCACTGAGCCAAGCTACACAAAAACATTTTAAAGTTTCTGATTATTATGACACATTTCAAGGCCACTCAAAGTTTATTGGCCAAAGAAAGCCATAGGAAGAATTAACATTCCTAGAGTAAGGAAATTCCCCTTCGGGGAGAAAGGAACAGGATAGTAAATATCTGTGAACAATAATAATCTATCACAACTACATATTGTAATTATTTTCTTCTTGAGCTTCAGTAGTCTCATCTTTAAGAGGGGAATATATTTCCACAATCTATTCAGCTCTTCTATGCACTCATATAATAAATATTCGTAAGGATTTTGGAGACAAAAGGCATATGCATGTGAAAAGTAAGTTACCATAATATAAATTTTTATAAAGTGATATCCCAAGACTCCTTTGTTAATTGTGCGATAAGGAATTGCCCATTACTATGGGTCAGAAAGGAACTGACTTAATAGAAGGAGTAAGTCTCCTTAGAAAAGGAGCTGTCCAACTGTAAAGCCACTACAACAGTAGTAGGCTAAAGAGTGTCAGAGGCTGAAAACCACTTATCAAAAGAGATAAGGAATTATTTTCAGTACTATATGTGGTTTTAGCCTTTGGATAACAAAATTTGGGTTCAATTCCTCATTCATAGTCTGGATGAAGAGTTCACCCAGTCTCAGCCAATATTCCTACTATCTTTCACTGATATGACAATAGCACTTTGGAAGGTTTCTTGTTTTTTTAACCATCTGATGAGTCTATGAAAATAGGAAGGTCAAACCTCTGCTATCAGACAGACTGTGGGACACACCTGTTTTGATCTTATTGGTGAATCTGTGAGATTGGCACTTCATTTTCCTTGTCATTATTGAGAATTAACAAACATAGAGACTGCAATTTTCCTACTTGAAATCTTTCATCTATGCTTCAATCCAGCACCCACTCAGTATTGGATTGGTGAGTAAGGAAAAAAGTATGCATCTACATAGCCTTTTTCCGGAATAGACTGAGCACATGATCACGAATCTGCTTGGTCTTGACCCCATAGATGATGGGGTTGATCATGGGTGGAAAAAGAAGATAGAAGATAGCAAGGAGTATGTGTACATGAGGGGCAGCTCGGCGAGCCACACGGTGCATGACTGAGGAGATGACAACAGGTGTGTAGGTGGACAAGATGGCACCTATATGAGACACACATGTCCCAAAGGCCTTGTAACGGGCTTCCTGAGAGGCAAGCTGTAGAACTGCCTGAAGGATGAAGATATAAGACAAGATAACAAAGAGCAGATCCAACACCACTATAAACATGGCCACTGCAATGCCATAGATATTGTTGAAGCGAGTGTCCCCGCAGGCCAGCCTTACCACAGCCATGTGCTCACAGTAGCAGTGGGCGATCATGGGTCCTCGGCAGTAGTGGAAGCGCCTGAGCAGAAAGGGGAGTGGAGTCATTAGTGTCACAGCCCGAGCCATAGCAGCTATACCAATCTTGGTGATAAGGGTCCTGGTCAGCACCGTGGTGTAGTGCAGTGGCTTGCAGATGGCCACATAGCGGTCAAAGGCCATGGCCAGCAGCACCGCTGACTCCATGATGGAAAAGGAGTGGAGAAAGAACATCTGGACCAGGCAGGCATAGAAGTTGATCTCTCGATCTTTAAACCAAAAAATAGCCAGCATTTTAGGAAGTGTTGTAGAAGAAAGGACCAGATCAATGGTTGCCAACATGGCCAGAAAGAGGTACATGGGCTCATGAAGGGCTGCATCAGCCCGGATAATGAAGAGGAGGGTGCCGTTGCCTAGCAGGGCCAGAGTATAGGCAAAGCAGAAAGGAATGGAGATCCAGACATGCAGGTGCTCCAAACCTGGAATTCCTACCAACAAGAAGACAGCTGGATGAGTTGAGGTAATATTGGAGGCTGACATGACTTCTGGAAATTTCCCTTGTCAGTTTTTGTGGACCCCTTCACCTTCTATATATACCTTCTTGGGAGGATTAGCTCTTGTTCCCATTGCCAGACCTTAAATATAATCAGTTATTAGGCCTCATAAAAATGGAAAAGCATAATCCATATTTTATTACCTCAAGGAAGTTTAAATTTCATTGAGTAGATAGAATATTAAAGATGATTAGAACTGATATCACAAGACAGCTTTCATAAAGGAATGAAGAGAAGGTAGTGTTTTCTGTGTTTGGGGTGTTTTCAGGAATACCCTGTTAAAAGAAGTAGAAATATGTTTAAACAAATGCATTTCTTTAGAACATACATTGGTACCAAACTATATGATAATCAAGCTAAGCTCACAACCACAAAAGCCAATTTCCTGTCCTAAAATCTCAGGTTTGAGTGCTTGTATAAGTTGAATAAAGCCTGCAATTTCTATTAATTGCACAGTTTGTGTATTTTCTCTAGCACTACACTATTAGATAGGACTGCCACTAGCCACATGTAGCAATTTATATGTATTAAAATAAAATGGAAATTCAATACCTCAGTTATTCCTAGCACTGTATCAGTGCTGAAAGTCACATGTGACTAGTGCTACCATATTGGATTATTCAGAAACAAAACATTTCCATCATTGCAGAAAATTCTACTAGAGAGAGCTACTCTCAGATATATCTTTCAGGTACATTCCCCATCCACAAATTTCTGTAAATACAGCCCTACCTTAAACTTCCTAAGAAAATAAGGATCCTCTTCTTCTGGTTCTCTTCCATCTAAATTCATGTTAAGCTCCCTATTCATGTGGCTCTCCATCCAATCATCTTCGAGCTCCCTTATTTTCATCGCAGAACTCTCATGTTTAACAAAGCTAATATCTGACTTCCATAACAAATGCCCTTTGTTAATCTTTCATCTTTCCCTCTTCTCTTATTGATTTTTCTCCTCTGTCAAATCTTTAAACTCTGGAGTTGCCCAGTTTTTACACAGCCACTTTTCTCTTATAGAATCCAGTTAATGTGGTTCTCATGAGCCTTACATAAGATTATGTATTTAATGCAGATTGGGATAGCCATTGTGGAAAGCAGTATGAAGTTATATCAAAAAATTAAAAATGGCTCGACCGGCATGGCTCAGTGGTTGAGCATCAGCCTATGAACCAGGAGGTCATGGTTTGATTCCCAGTCAGGGTACATGCCCAGTTTCCGGCCCGGTTCCCAGTGTGGGGAATGAAGGAGGCAGCTAATCAATAATTCTCTCTCATCATTGATGTTTCTAACTCTCCCCCTCCCTTCCTCTCTGAAATTAATAAAAGTATAAAATAATAATAATTTTTAGAAATGAGAGTGGAGATGGAGTGGGACTGAATGGAGGAAGAGTCAGCAAAAAAGACAGAGTGGGCAACCTATCAGAAAAGTTTCCAAGATGATCTGCTGTCCTGATAGGTTATTGAAGGTAGTGGACTAAGGAGGAGGAAAAAATGACTAAACCAGATGCTACCAATAAGTCAAATAATTCCAAAACAAAGAATTGGGCTTGTATATAGAAGTGCAGTGGGTTGGAGACCTCAATAAGAAAAATTTTTGCTAGAGTAGATGAAGGCAAAGCCAGATTTGATGGAGTTCGGTGATAAAAATGAGAAATTGAAATTTGTTAACTTGGCTCAGGTTTCTGCAAAGGCAAACAGTAAAGAGGCGCTGGCAGCTGCAGAGGAAAGAGTGTGTGTGTGTGTGTGTGTGTGTGTGTGTGTGTGTGTGTGTTCAATTGTTTTTAAGAAGGAAAAGAAAAAGACATGTTATTAAACTGAAGAGAATTTATCCAGTAACAAAGGAAAACAAAATTTACAAGAGAAAGGAGAATATTGCTTCAGAAATGTTCTTAAATCATCCTCTCTAGTGTTCTACTTGTTTACCATGAATTTTGTTATCAGCTCCCAACATTATGACAATATGTTTCCATATCATATCTTCCCTCTTAGCCACAGACTAGTATATCCAACTCTCAATTTACTATCCCCATGTAACAGTCTCACAGTTATCTCAGCCTATCATGCTTGAGGCAGGAATCTTAACTTCATCCCTCTATGCGCATTCCATACATCAGTACATAATATCCTCTCCACCTAGTTGTTCAACCCAGAATTATTATCTACCCTTACTTCCTGCACCATATTCAATCCACCAGCAGGTCCAATTGGGTCAGCCTCCACAGAAACTCTCAAAATTGCCTACTCCATTTCAATCACCGCAACACTTATTCAAGACACCACCGTGTCTCATTTGCTACAGGAACAAGACTTTTAAAATGTGTGCAGATCTCTGACTTTGGGCTCCAATTTCTATCCTTCCACAAACACCGGCCTATTGTAAAATAAAGGGGCTGCCTTATTCACTTCTGTAACTGCAGCTTCTAGCATACACATTGTGTTGAATATTTCACCAAATGAAGAATGAACTACCAAAGTTGAAAATGTCCTCTCACTGTGTTCAGATATCCCTAGCTGATCCAATAATAGGCTATCTTCCCATTTAACATGCAATTAGGAGATACGTTCTAAGAAACCCAACCAACCTTGGTGACGCATCAGAATAAAATCTTCTCAATGGAAAGTATTTTTCCCTGTCTTGCACATCTTTTCCAGGAAAAAAAGCACTTTGGCTTTGTAGGAAACACAGCAGGAACTTGTTTTTTCCGCTGTTATATCTTCAGTGCCAGGTACATAGCAGATAGTCTATAAATGACTGTTGCACCTTCACCCTCAAGAAATATGCATTTTTTTCAACAAAATTGAACATATTTTATTTTACCTCTGAGTCTCTACATCTCCCTGACTTGTTCTCTCTACATACTAAACATAAGTAACCACCCTGTGACCAATCCATCCTTCTTCACACAAACAAAAAGTTATCTATTCTATCAATTTCTTCCCCCAAACACAGGTTATCCAATAGAACATGACCCTTACTTCTGTTGAAGCTCATCAAAAATATACCCCTACGTCCTAACTGGTTTGGCTCAGTGGCCAGTCCTAACTGGTTTGGCTCAGTGGATAGAGCATTGGCCCACGGACTGAAGGGTCCTGGGTTCAATTCTGGTCAAGGGCATGTGCCTCAGTTGCAGACTTGATCCTTGGCCCTGGCCCGGGTGTGTGTGAGAGGTAACCAATCAATGTGTCTCATATCGATGCTTCTCTCTGTGTGTCTCTCTCCCTCCCTTCCACTCTCTCTCTAAAATTCAATGGAAAAATATCCTCGGGTGAGGATTAACCAAAAATAAATAAATAAAATAAAATAAAATAAAATAAAAATATATCCCTCCTAGAATAAGGATCTCAGAAGAGGGGAGTATATGGAGCCAGTCTTTCTTACCAACCATCCAGAACATAGGAACCTTCTTTGCAGTGAATGCTTTATCCTGCCTGTACTATGTTTCTGAGGTCAAAATGTCCATACAAGATCAGAGGACTTGTCTATTTCTTTGTTTTTCCCCAAAGTGCTTAAATGGGTCTCCATGGACAGAGAGTACTCAACACTGGCATCTACTTTGTAGTCTACACTTCTATCATAAGAGGGTATCAGAAAGATAATCTGAATGAGTATGATCCAGAGATGGGAAAATAGTCACTCGCCTAAGGTCCTTCAAGGATGTGGCTTGTGGAAGAACCAATAGGAAACGTATTTCTACCTCTCCCTGTATCTTCCTAGTTCAGGCCTCATTTTCTCTCTCCTGACTAATGCAGTAGCTTCCTAATTGCAACAGGGATACTAGTGGGGTGAGAGGAGAAATGATAGGTAAGAAGTGACAGGATCCAAGCTGTTATAATCAGCTAAAACTGCTTGGAGTTGAACCACAGTGTTTGGCATAGAAAGGAGGCAAAAATCCTCTAGTGGAGGGAGTGTCTGGAGTATGTAGACATAGCATTTGGGTTGGACTGTCAAGACTTATGCTTCTTCAATTGAAGAGCCAAAGTAGAGGCAATAAAGAAATAGGGAGCAGGCAGGAAGCTGATGCCTAAGACTAGAACTGAGTGTCAGAGGTAATTGAGGTGCCCCCATCCTTTCCCATTCACCACACCTGTCACCTCTTTCCTGTTTCTGCTAGTCCAGTTCTGTCCATAGTCCAATGTAGCCTTCATCTTCCAGTGATAGACATTTGGGAAGGAGGGAGTTGGGAGGAGAACCACTGCCTTTATCCTCACAAACCTCCACTCTTCTCCCAAAAGGATGTGGAAATAAACACTGCTGCATGTGAGAAGGGTCCTCAGAGGCTCATGGAAGACTCTGGCCTATTTTCTGGGGAACCACTCTGATGCAGAGTTCCCACCTCTGGGGGTCCTGCAGATTACATCCCTGCCTCCTTTGTGGTGCTAGGTCATGCCTCCCAGGAACCAGCTGTGCTTAACACTCCAGAGACTTTGAGCACTTCAGTTAGAGATTGCGTGGGCCTTTGTCTTTGATATGTGTCTACTTTCCTCTACCCCTTCCTTGCAGTGTCTCCTAAGAAAGAGAATCTCATTAAGACAAAAACTGCAACCAACTCCTGTCTGATAATGACCCAGAAGGGCAGCAATTCCAGCTACTCTCTGTGTGTATTTGTATGTTGTTAATATTTACTGCTATTTTAAAGCACTCTACCTGTCCCAACTATGCTCAAAAGAAACAAGCTAGAAGTTTGTTTTTATTTCTGAGTATTCTTTTCTTTCCATTTTATTTTGTACTAGATGCTCAGTGCACAAATTCATGCACGGGTGGTGTCTCTAAGTGTGGCCTGCAGGGATTGGGCCAAAACCAGCAGTCCAATGCTGCCTGTCGCTCCTACCTGCCGCTCCCGCTCATCCCGGCCCCACTGCACCTGCCGTGGCCTTACGCCCAAGTCAGTCCTGATAGGAAGAGGCCTGTGTCTGGTGCCCATCCTGGTGGGGGTAGGGGAGATCTAGACGGGATCAGCCCTTCAGGCAGGCGGTGGGACGCCTGTACTGGCCCAGGATCCCAATCCATCCCGCTGATGTTTGCGCCATTTGTAGGGAGCCACCTGGCAGCTGCTTCTATATCGTTTCTTCCTTGAGGAGCATCTAGGGAGGGGAAGCAGCCATGGTATCCGAGGCCAACTTCCAGGAGGCCAGTGCGCTGTTGGGATTGTGCCAGTGGCATGCCAGTCTGTTGGTGCGTTCTCCAGATATTGGACTTGCAGGACTACTGAGGGAGTGAGTAGCTGCCACCAGGTTGGTGGTCCACTGGGACAGGTCGGTCAGCTGAGCAGCACTCCTGCTGTGGGAGCACACTGACCACCAGGGGGAAGCTCCTGCATTGAGTGTCTGCCTCCTGGTAGTGTGCATAATAGTGACCAGTCACCTGGTTGTTCAGTCGTTAGGTCACTTAGGCTTTTATATATAGAGAGATTGGTTTTAAGTGTACAATTTAGTGGTTAGACAATCACTGAATTCATGCAGTGTTCCCTTTGATACTTCCAGTATCCCAACTGGCACCATATGTAGTTACCAAAATATTATTGATAATGTTTTGGTAACTATCTATATTATAAAAAGCCAGTGACTGTAATGCCATAACGACCAAACAACCTGTCACCAGGAGGTGCATTGATGGGTTCTGTGGTGCGTGGCAGGTCTGGGTCTCTCACAATTTCACTCACTGGGCCTCTAGTATGTTATAATCCCTATGCTTTACTTACAGCCCCATGACTATTGTGTAATTATCAATTTGTGGTTCTTATTGCCTCCACCTCTTTCACCAAGTCCTAATGCCCCTCCGCTCTGGCAACCACCAGTTTGTTCTCTGTGTCAATGAGTCTGTTTCAATTTTGTTTGTTTGTTTTGTTCTTTAGATT
Organism: Myotis yumanensis; assembly: GCF_028538775.1. Classification (NCBI taxonomy): domain Eukaryota; kingdom Metazoa; phylum Chordata; class Mammalia; order Chiroptera; family Vespertilionidae; genus Myotis; species Myotis yumanensis. The sequence goes on from NW_027223937.1 coordinate 36,181, forward strand.
CCACATATAGGTGAAATTATATGGTAATTGTCTCTCTCTCTCTCTGATGGATGATATTTCACTTAGCTTAATACCCACTAGGTCTATCCATGCTGTCTCAAATGGTAAGATTTCATCCTATGGTATATATCACTGCTTTTTTATCCACTCATGTACTGCTGGGCATTTAATTTGCTTCCATAGCTTAGCTACTATAAATAATGCTACAATGAAAATAGGAGTGCATATATTCTTTCACTTTCTTGTTTTGAGTTTCTTCAGATAAATCCCCAAAAGTGGAATCACTGGGTCATAAGGCAGTTCCATTTTTAATTCTTTGCTTTCCACAGTGGTTGGACCAATCTACAGTCTCACCAACAGTGCATAAGGGTTCCCTTCCCTCCACATCCTAGCCAATACTTGTTTGTTGATTTATTGATGTTAGCCATTCTGACAGGTGTGAGGTGATATCTCATTATGGCTGTAATTTGCATTTTTCTGA
>NW_027223938.1:0-36547 GCF_028538775.1 Myotis yumanensis
AAAACTTTGTACAAAGGGCGCATTATTAAGCCAGTTACCTCGGGGAGTGACTGGACATTAATCCAGAGGGCAAGCTGATGAATGATTCTCTCTTATCATTGATGTTTCTCTCTCTCTCCCTTCCTCTCTGAAATCAATAAAAATAATTTAAAAACAAAAAACAGCGTACGGTTTCTGCCACGATTACTTTAGCAAACCTGGTTCCCCTCACTTCTGCAACATTATGCAGAGTTAGTGATCGTGTTTGCACAAGAATGCGCTTTTTATTGTAGGAACTCTTGTCTTCCTTTTTAGGAACACTTCCTGTTCTTTTCCTGGCCATGTCCCCAGTTTGCAAACTCTAAGACCCTTGAATAACTCTTTACCATTTACTTCTAGCAAAGCCTCTGGACTTTTTTTTGAGTTCATTTGACACTACTTTCTAAATCTGTCCAAATCCTCCTATTTCTAACTGGACATCGGTCCAACTCTTCCTCAAATTCCTGTTTGTTTCTAGGCTCAGTGCCTTACCTCGGAGACCTTTCTGTCTCTACTCCCCAAATAACTTTCATTGTCCAGATTTTGGAGAAAGACCCCCAGCCCATGGGTTTTCTAGCCTCACTGGTGTAACTCTTTTAAAACCACATTTCCTCTTGCTCTGTCTGTGAGCAGGATGTGTCTAAATCCAGACCGCTCCTTCCTCCTTTCTAAACGCTGTCAAGATAGAGCCCTTGTGCCTCCTCGCACTCGCTTTTGGCCACGTTATTGCTCCAGTTCTCTGTTGCGATGGCTTTTACACTTTTTTACATGCAGGTTAATTTTTTAAGAGCAAAAATGGAACAACCCACTTCTGCTTACCCAGGTTTTGTAAACATTTTTGTGGCCAGGGAAAGGAGATTTCAAAGTGAACTAAAGAGCTAGGAGCAAGATGAGTCCTGCAATAACATCTTTGGTCCTTCTCACCACTATTCCCTTCTTTCTTACCCTTTCTTTGCGCCTCAGACTAGAGTAAGGCATTTTTTGTCTTGTCCAGAGTTGAAATTTTAGTTATTTATTTATTCAAGCAACATTTAATGTGGCATGTACCATTCTTAGTCTTGGGAATATCCACTTGGATAATTGAAAACTGTTGCCTTCAATAGGCTATAATGGAAGAAATAACCTCATACACATTTAATGCAGTCGGAGTGTGAGTATTTCTAATAAAGCTATGTGCAAGAGAGCCTGGGTCTGAGCAGGAAATCAGGGTGGGCTTCTCAGAAAAGGTGCCAGTTTGAGTTGGCACTTGGAAAGCAATTAGGAGTGTTTAAGGATTACACGCAGATGCAGGAGGCATCTCTGTAAAAAAATCAATAAAATATATTTTTAAAAAAAGGAAGTGAGTTATTAAACCATGAAATGGCATGGTGGAAACTTAAATGCATATTGCTAAGTGGAAGAAGCTAGTCGGAAAAGGCTATGTACTGTATGATTCCAACTATACGACGCTCTGGAAAAGGCAAAATTATGAAGGCAGTGAATATGTCACTCTGGTGGAGGATGTTAATAATGGGAAAGGCTATGCCAGCGATTTTCAACCAGTGTGCCGCAGAATTTTTAAAGCATGCAATACCTTACTATTTCGTCAGGGGCCCTGACCTATTTTCTCTTAGATTGGCAAATAAAAACATGACAACATAATACCTTAATCAATAACGAAAAAAAGAAAAAGAAAAAAAAAGAAAACAAAAACATGACAGCAGCCAACACAATCGCCATCTAGTGTGAATGAATCAAAATTATACCTATTTTTTTTGTATGAGATCAGCAAAACATATATTTTTTGGTGTGCCACAAAATTTCAGTAATTAGTTTATGTGTCATGAGATGAAAAAGGTTAAAAATTGCTGAGCTGCCCTAACCGGTTTGGCTCAGTGGATAGAGCATCGGCCTGCGGACTGAAAGGTCCCAGGTTCGATTCCGGTCAAGGGCATGTACCTTGGTTGTGGGCACATCCCCAATAGGAGATGTGCAGGAGGCAGCTGATCGATGTTTCTCTCTCATCGATGTTTCTAACTCTCTATCCCTCTCCCTTGCTCTCTGGAAAAAAATCAATAAAATATTTTTTAAAAAATAAAATAAAAAAAAATTGCTGAGCTATGTGGTGGTAGTAAGTATATGAGGAATCTTCCCCTCAAGTTTGCTGTAAACTTAAAACTGCTCTAAAAAAATGACGTCTATACTTAAAAAACTCAAATGAACAAAACCCCCAACAATAATTATTTCTTATCTCCCATGAGTTCTCTGGGTCAGGAAATTGGGGATGGTGTGGCTGAGCAGTCTGACAGTCATGGTCAGACGTCAGCTGGGGCTGCAATCACCTGAAGGCTTGACTTTGGAGGAAGGGTCTGCTTCCAGAGCAGCTCACGCACTCGGAGGGTGTGTGGTTCTGGCTGTTGGTGGGCAGCCTCAGTTCTTCTCCACCAGGAGGTAGCTTGAGCATCCTCACAGCATGGGGAGTGGCCTCCTCCAGCCTCCAGTGAGAGTCATCCAAAGGAGCAAGGCAGAAGCTGCAAAGCCTCTCAAAATCTAGTCTTGGAAGGGACACCCCTTCAGCTCCGCTGTGTTTTATAGGTCACACAGGCCAGCCACGTTTCAATGAGGAAGGGGGCTACACGAGGGTATGAGTATTTGGAGAGGAATATCACTGGGGGCCTCCACATCGGGCAGCGAAGTGCAACTGATGGGGTGCACTTGGGCTATAGATGGTTAGACATAAGCTGAGAGTTATTTATGGACTAAATTGTCAGGAGGAAGGAGTTTGACTTTTAACTGCTGGTGAGAGGGAACTGTTGAAAGGTTTTTTTTTTTTTAGTTTTTTTAAAAAAATATATTTTATTGATTTTTTACAGAGAGGAAGGGAGAGAGATAGATAGTCAGAAACATCGATGAGAGAGAAACATCGATCAGCTGCCTCCTGCACATCTCCCACTGGGGATGTGCCCGCAACCCAGGTACATGCCCCTGACCGGAATCGAACCCGGGACCCTTCAGTCCGCAGGCCAACGCTCTATCCACTGAGCCAAACCGGTTTCAGCGGGAAGTGTTGAAAGGTTTTTAAGAAGGCACTTGGGGGGTTGAACTGTCTCTTCTTTTTTATTTATTTATTTTTTTAATTTTATTAAATCTTTATTGTTCAGATTACATTTGTTCCTCTTTTTTTCCCCATAACTCCTCTCCTCTCCTCCCAGTTCCCGCCCCCCCCCTCCGCCCTCACTCCCCACCCACTGTCCTCATCCATAGGTGCACGATTTTTGTCCAGTCTCTTCCCGCATCTCCCATTCCCCTTTCCCCCCCAAGAATAGTCAGTCCATTCCCTTTCTATGTCCCTGATTCATTGTAATCACCAGTTCATTCTGTACATCAGATTATTTATTCACTTGATTCTTAGATTCACTTGTTGATAGATGCATGTTTGTTGTTCACAATTTGTATCTTTACCTTTTTCTTCTTCCTCTTCTTAAAGGATACCTTTCAGCATTTCGTCTAATACTGGTTTAGTGGTGATGAAGTCCTTTAGCTTTTCCTTATCTGTGAAGCTCTTTATCTGACCTTCAATTCTGAATGATAGCTTTGCTGGATAAAGTAATCTTGGTTGTAGGTTCTTGGTATACATCACTTTGAATATTTCTTGCCATTCCCTTCTGGCCTGCAAAGTTTCTGTTGAGAAATCAGCTGAGAGTCATATGGGAATTCCTTTGTAGGTAATTGAGCCTCTTTCTCTTGCTGCTTTTAAGATTCTCTCTTTGTCTTTTGCTCTTGGCATTTTAATGATGATGTGTCTTGGTGTGGTCCTCTTTGGATTCCTTTTGTTTGGGGTTCTCTGCGCTTCTTGGACCTGTAAGTCCATTTCTTTCACCAGGTGGGGGAAGTTTTCTGCCATTATTTCTTCAAATAGGTTTTCAATATCTTGCTGTCTCTCATCTTCTGGCACCCCTATTATTCTGATATTAGTGCGCTTGAAGGTGTCCCAGAGGCTCCTTACACTATCTTCGTATTTTCGGATTCTTTTTTCATTTTGCTTTTCCAGTTGGGTGTTTTTTGCTTCTTCGCATTTCAAATCTTTGACTTGATTCTTGTGCTCCTCTGGTCTGCTATTGGGTATAATATTCTTTATTTCAGTCCGTGTATGCTTAATTTCTAGTTTCTTTATCGTAGCATCGAGGGTTTCATTAGTTTTCGTGAGGCTCTCAACAAGTTTATTGCAAGCCCTCAAAATTGCGTTTTTTAGCTCCATATCCTCCATTTCTGTCATGTTTTTTTGTCTCCGCATTTTTTATGCTTTCTTGGTGCACCCCCTTGTGGTCTTTGTGCGCAGTCTTGTTCTAGTTAAGCCTTGATTGTTGTAGTTAATACTAGAGGGATTTGCCCACCAGGCTGACTGGCTGTGAGAGTCACCTGTGTCTGCCCGGGAAAACTTCTGTCCTCTGGGGAGGTGCTAATCTAGCCTTTGCCTGAGGTGATCCAGCAAATGGCTCTGCGCAGGGCTTGGGCGGGTTGGGTCTCAGGGGATCAACAGGGCGGGCGGAGGGAGCAGTTATGGCTGCTCTCAGTCCCGTTCCCAGAGGCTCTGCTTCACAGAACCCCGGCAGCCGCTGCAAACTTCGGAGAGAAAGCTGCCCTTAGGTTCCAACTGATGCCGGACAATCCCGCTTCTCCCATCTGAGTCTGAGTCCCTAGAGACTCGCCTGGATCTGGAGCCCAAAGTCTGAGACTCACTCTTGACCGAAAACGACAACCGTGCCCTCAGCCACCAGCCCGCTTTTCGCGCGCACCTCCGCACCTTTAAATTTTCCACACTGCGCCTCCTCTGAGCCTCGGGACGCTGCTGTCTTTCCTTCTAGTTGAAGAGTCTCTCCTCAGCCAGCTTTCCTGTGGTTCTGGGTGATGTCCGTTCCGTCTTTTAGTTGTATTTTTGAAGTGGTTGTTTGCGGCAGCAGTCTCCGGTGTTTACCTATGCCGCCATCTTTCCCCCGATCTCCTGAACTGTCTCTTCTTATCCAAATGTGTGAAACCTCACGTAGACTTACACATATCCCGTTCTGTCATTTTGTGTTGGACTGTGTTTGGAACCTGTTAGTTTGTGTTGTATGTCAGCTTGAACGTTCTTCTAATATGTAGGACTTAATATCTCTATCAGTTTGTATACTTTTGGTTGCAAATAAAATTTAACTCAAAATGAATCCTATATAATAAAAGGCTAATGTGCAAATTGACTGAACGGTGGAATGACCGACTGCTATGACGCACACTGACCACCAGGGGCAGAGGCTCAACGCAGGAGGCTCAGCCACAAGCCAGGATGACGGCTGGCGAGCACAGCAGCCTGCCTCCGTGGCAGTGCTAAGGATGTCCCACTGCAGCGTAGGCTGGCTCCCCTAAGCTGTCAGTAAGACATCCTCTGAGGGTTCCTGGATTGTGAAAGGGTGCAGGCCAGGCTGAGGGACTGCCCCCCCTCCCCGCCCCTGGAGTGGGCAAATGTCGTGCACCAGGCCTCTAGTTAAGTAATAAAAAGAATTTATTGGCTCATATAACTGGAAAGTCCATCAATAGAAGGGATTTCAGGTGTGGTCTGATCCCGAGTTTCACACTTTCATGAGGGATCTGGCTCCGTTTGGTGATGTGTAGGTTTTTTTTTTTCACGGTAGCAAAAATTAGTTGCAGTGGTTCCAGATTTTTACATTACACTGGACAGAGAAAAGGCATTTTTGTCCTCAGTTCCACTTTGGCCTGGCTTAGGCCACATGCACATACTTGAACGAATCACTGAAGTCAGGGGTATGAAATATATAGATTGGCTTAGCTTCGTTCACATGCTCCCCCCTTGGAGCTGAGGGTGAAGTCAATTTTTCCCAAATAACATAGTCCTCCAAATGGGAAGTGAGAGTTTCTTGGAAGAGGGAGATTGGATGCTGGGGGGCAACCACAAGTGTCCAACAAGAACATTTACTGAGCCTTATCCAGACATCGTGTTGGGCACCGGGCTAGAGCCAACACCATATCGCCCCTGCTTTTATGAAGGCCTAGGACTTATGTTGTCCCCTGAGAACATACACTCTCTGAGTGCAGGCATTTTCCCTCTTATTCACATCTGTATCCTCCCAGCCTGGAAGAGCACCGGGCACACAGTAGGCACTCAGTAAATATTTGTTAAATGGAGAGTCTGGGGGCAAGAACAGGAGAGATGGCAGAGCTCCTCAAGTGCCCGGCCGCCCTCCGGGCAGGCTGGGCCCAGCTCCTGCTCTCGGTCCTCGGGCTCTGAGGTGATACCGAGCTTTCTAAACTCAGACCCGGTGCATTTACGTGTGAGTCTCCACAGAGCAGCTGTGCCTAATTGGCTTTCTGTTAACTGATGCTGCTTCGAAGAGGGTATAAACAGATCCAATGGGAGCCCCTTCCCCTGTTGATTCTTTGACTACAAATGGGAGGCATATTTGACTTGGAAAATCAGGGACATGTGGTTGTCACCCTTTCAGGCTGCTTCACCCTCCACACTGCCCTGCAGGATACACGTGGTTCGGGCAGCGATCAATGGGCCTCCGGGGTATGACACCCTCCTCTTCTCCTGTGGCCCCGGAAGAACTAAGCCTTTATTGCCCCGATCCTTTGACTCCACCAACTAGAATATCAATTGTGAGAAAAATAGTTGTAATCCCTGAAGGCTTACTTGTCTGCAAGGAATAGACACCTGCCCAAAGTCTTACAAGAAAATGGGGTTGGGGTGAAGATAGGCGGGGCTCCTGTGTGCGGGCGGGACTAACCCGGAGAGCATCTCCAGGGCCCAGGCGCCCCAGGCACACGCTCATCTCTCTCGCAGGGGCCCCATGGCTCCTGCACAGCATCTGCTCCTCTGTGAATAGATTCCACCCCCTTCCTGTCACCTCTACTCCTTCGTAACTTAGTTTGCTCTAGGCATCACTCCCACCTTCTGAAGGAGGTTCAGGGAGGGGAGGTGTCAGCTCCTCTGTCCATCAAGGCTTCCCCGTACATCTCATTGGTCATAATGGAGTCACATGGCCACTCCAGCTGCAAAGCAGGCTGGGAAAGTCTGTGGGTAGCTTTTCCAGTCTCTATGGGAGAGAGGCACAGGAGAGGGAGCTGGAGTTAATTGGCCAAAGTGCCTCAGGAGATAGAAGTCAGACCAGCCTGCTCAGATGGTTGAGATGAAATGTCTAAAATGGGTTGAGCTGAAACCGGTTTGGCTCAGTGGATAGAGCGTCGGCCTTCGGACTGAAGGGTCCCAGGTTCGATTCCAGTCAAGGGCATGTACCTGGATTGCGGGCACATCCCCAGTGGGAGATGTGCAGGAGGCAGCTGATCGATGTTTCTCTCTCATCGATGTTTCTGACTCTCTATCACTCTCCCTTCCTCTCTGTAAAAAGTGAATAAAATATACATATTTAAAAAAAAATGGGTTGAAAGTATAAAGCACTCTATAACGTGGCTTCAAGATAGAATGCATGTGGCGCACCCATTTGGAGAGCCGTTTAGCAGAGGGTATGAAGGGTTCCACAATGTGCATCTAATTTGCCCCAGTCGTTTCATTTAAAAAATTATATCTGGAGGAAAGAATTCCAAAGAAGCTAAAGGTTGTATGTAGAAAAGTATTTAATGCTGCATTGACTAAAATAGTAAAGTATTAAAACTTCCCAACTTAGAGAAATATTTTATATGCACTAAAATCGAGTCCCGTAAAGCTCCATGAAATATTTATGCTAAAATGTTATATGCCATGCCGAAACCGGTTTGGCTCAGTGGATAGAGCGTCGACCTGCGGACTGAAAGGTTCCAGGTTCGATTCCGGTCAAGGGCATGTACCTGGGTTGCGGGCACATCCCCAGTAGGAGATGTGCAGGAGGCAGCTGGTCGATGTTTCTCTCTCATCGATGTTTCTAACTCTCTATCTCTCTATCCCTTCCTCTCTGTAAAAAATCAATAAAATATATTAAAAAAAATGTTATATGCCAAAACCATGTTACAAAATTAAACCTACCCAATCACGACAAGTTTGTAAATGATATCTGTGCTGGGTGTGAATGAAGAAAAGCTGATCTATTATGGTGGTGGGACTATCTTCTTTTTGCTTGTTTTCTTTAATATTGTTATACTACTGTTTGTATCGTTAATAAAATTGGGAGAAAAAAAATACCATTACAGTGGCTTCCTAGACCTTTCAGGGGTTGAACAGAGTCAGGTATCTTAGGACACATCTGATCCACGCTCCAAAAATGACCTGTCCTGTGCACTTGGGGGGCGGTGTTGCTTTGACAGTTGCATCTACCCGCATCACCCCTAAATAACCCACATAAAAGAGGGTGGTTCTCTCCTTGGAGGGAAGGGCAGCATCCTTCCGGTTCGATTCCAGGAACGAGTACTTCTCTGAACTGTTCAGGACAGGCCCCGAGAGACTTCTGTTTTCAAGAATGGGAAGCAAGAGGAAGCACGTCAGGGGGGTGGCACCACACGGCTGTCCCTGCCCTGCGAGTGACCTCTGGCCAACCATACTCTTAGATGCTCTTGGAGGAAGCACCGAGCCTTCCACAAAGCCTATGGGTGTGGAAGTCGGGGGTATGAGATATATAGATTGGCTTGGCTTAGTTCACATGCTGTTTTTCTGACCCGCCTGACATTTGGCCCCTGGCTCACACTCCTGAGGGAGCAGGTGGAGTGGTCCAGGATGCAACGTGGAGGCCAATACTCTTTACATGTCTTCAGGGCTGGTCAGCCCAATACCCAGTGGGTAGAATAATGATAGGCAATAGTGACTGAATATTCACCACATCTGTTATCTCATTTAATCATCACAGCAACTCCAAGAGATATGTCTATTATGACCACTGTTTTCCAAAGGAAGCTAGTGAAGTCCAGAGAGAACCTTGCTCAAGGTCACTTGTAGAGTTAGGATTTTAACCTTCCATATAGTCTGGTTCCAGACCCCAAAGCCTTAATGCGATCGTTGAGAATGACTTTCAGGTGAAATTTTTACTGGCAATACAGTGTAATGGAAAAACAAGGTTTTCTTATTTGTACTTCTCAGCACCTTCTCAGGGGGTAGATTCTGAGTGGCCAGTTCCTTTGAATGCGGCGGGCCAAGCAAATGGGAGGCTTCTAGACAGAGGCTTCTAGACAGAGCAGGTTGGCTGTGTGTAGGTCAGGGGAAAAGATTGGGAGAGACTGGACTGAGAGATTGGGAAGAGAGGAGCCGTGATCCTGGGTGACGTATGGGCCCACCCTGCTACCCTCATTCTCTTGAGAGCAAAGCCAGAAAAGCTTGGGAGGAGAAACATAACAGCAGGGATTTGTGATGGTGAGTATAGAGAGTCATGTGCTGCAAAACCCACTTATATGAAGGACACAAAGGAGTGAGGGAGGTATCTGGGGAAAGAATAGTTGAGTCAGAGGGAACAGCCAATGTGACGGCCTTAAGATGGAAGTGTTTGGCATGTTTGAAGAACAGCAAGGAGGCAAGCATTGCTGGAGTGGAAGGAGCAAGGGGTCAAAGCAAAGGAGATGAGCTTAGGGAGGCAAGTGGGGGCGGGGGAGGGGGCGACAGATCATGCAGGGCCTTGCAGGTTATGGAGAAGACTGGCTTGCCCCCAGTGAGGTGAGGAGCCTTTGGAAGGTTTTGAGCAGCAAGCAATCTACGGCTTGTGTTTTAACAGGATCCCTCTGGCTACTGTACTGAAAACTGACTTTGGTGAAGGGGGAGTAGAGAAGCCATGGGGCACAGGAGAGGCCTACCGCCATAGTCCAGGTGGATGCCGGTGGCTCCCACAGTTTTTTTTTTTATTGCTTAAAGTATTACAAAGAGTATTAATATGTCTCCTTTTTCCCTCTCTCTTGACATTTCCCTGGCCTCCCTTACCCCCCAGTGTCTTGTGTCCATTGGTTATGCTTATATGCATGCATACAAGTCCTTCGGTTGATCTCTTACCAACCCCTCCCGCCCCCAAACCCTCCCCGGCCTTCTCACTGTAGTTTGACAGTCTGTTCGATGCCGCTCTGCCTTTGTATCTATTTTTGTTCATCAGTTTATAATGGTCTTTATTATCCATGAATGAGTGAGATCATGTGGTATTTTTCTTTCATTGACTGGCTTATTTCACTTAGCATAATGCTCTCCAGTTCCATCCATGCTGTTGCAAATGGTAAGAATTCCTTCTTTTTTACAGCAGCATAGTATTCCATCATGTAGATGTACCACAGTTTTCTAATCCATTCATCTGCTGATGGGCACTTAGGCTGTTTCCAGATCTTCGCTATGGTGAATTGCACTGCTATGAACATAGGGCTGCATATATCCTTTCTGATTGGTGTTTCTGGTTTCTTGGGATATATTCCTAGAAGTGGGATCACTGGGTCAAATGGGAGTTCCATTTTTAACTTTTTGAGGTCAGTTTTTTTCAGTCAGTTTTCAATACAGTAGCCAGAGGGATCCTGTTAAAACACAAGACGTAGATTGCTTGCTGCTCAAAACCTTCCAAAGGCTCCTCACCTCACTGGGGGCAAGCCAGTCTTCTCCATAACCTGTCTTCCATAGTGGCTGCACCAGTCTGCATTCCCACCAGCAGTGCACGAGTGTTCCCTTTTCTCTGCATCCTCTCCAGCACTTGTTGTTTGTGGATTTGTTGATGACAGCCAGTCTGACAGGTGTGAGATGGTACCTCATTGTTGTTTTGATTTGCATCTCTCAGATGATTAGTGACTTGGAGCATGTTTTCATATGTCTCTTGGCTTTCTGAATGTCCTCTTTTGAAAAGTGTCTATTTAGGTCCTTTGCCCATTTTTTGATTGGATTGTTTATCTTTTTGTTAAGTTGTATGAGTTCCCTATAAATGTTGGAGATTAAACCCTTATTGGTGATAACATTGGCAAATATGTTCTCCCATGCAGTGGGCTTTCTTCTTGTTTTGTTGATGGTTTCTTTTGCTGTGCAGAAGCTTCTTATTTTGATGTAGTCCCATTTGTTTATTTTCTCTTTAGTTTCCAATGCCCTAGGAGCAGTATCAGTGAAGAAATTGCTTTGGCATATGTCTGAGATTTTGTTGCCTTTGGATTCCTCTAGTATTTTAATGGTTTCTCGTCTTACATTTAAGTCCTTTATCCATTTTGAGTTTATTTTTGTGTATGGTGTAAGTTGGTGGTCTAGTTTCATTTTTTTGCATGTATCTGTCCAATTTTCCCAACACCATTTATTGAAGAGACTGTCTTGACTCCATTGTATGTTCTTGCCTCCTTTGTCAAATGTTAATTGAGCATATTGGTTTGGGTCGATTTCTGGGTTCTCTAATCTCTTCCATTGATCTATATGTCTGTTCTTGTGACAGTACCAGGCAGTTTTGAGAACAGTGGCTTTGTAATACAGCTTGATATCAGGTGTTGAGATCCCACCTACTTTGTTCTTCTTTCTCAGGATTGCTGCAGGTATTCGGAGCCTTTTTAAATTCCAGATGAATTTTTGGAGAGTTCGTTCTAGATCTGTGAAATATGCCATTGATATTTTAATTGGAAGTGCGTTGAATTTATAGATTGCTTTGGGTAGTATGGACATTTTAATGACGTTGATCCTACCAATCCAAGAACATGGTATGTTCTTCCATCTGTTTATGTCTTCCTCTATCTCTTTTTTCAACGTCTTGTAGTTTTATGAGTAGAGGTCTTTTACCTCCTTAGTTAAGTTTATTCCTAAATATCTTAATTTTTTGGGTGAGATGGTAAATGGGATTGTTTTTTTAGTCTCTCTTTCTGTAAGTTCACTATTGGTGTATAGAAATGCCATAGATTTCTTAGGGTTAATTTTGTATCCTGCTACATTGCTGAATTCATTTATCAAGTCTAATAGTTTTTTGATGGAGTCTTTAGGGTTTTTTATGTACAATATCATGTCATCTGCGAATAAGGACAGTTTTACTTCTTCTTTTCCAATTTGGATGCCTTTTATTTCTTCTTCTTGTCTAATTGCAATGGCTAGTACTTCCAGTACTATGTCGAACAGGAGTGGTGAGAGTGGGCATCCCTGTCTTGTTCCTGTTCTTAAGGGAAATGGTTTTAGTTTTTGCCCATTGATTATGATGTTGGCTGTGAGTTTGTCATATGTGGCTTTTATTATGTTGAGGTATGATCCTTCTATTCCCACCTTGCTGAGAGTTTTTATCAGAAATGGGTGTTGGATTTTGTCAAATGCTTTTTCTGCATCAATTGATATGACTATGTGTTTTTTTTCTCTCAACTTGTTTATGTGGTGTATCACGTTTATTGATTTGCGGATATTGTACCATCCTTGCATCCCTGGGATAAATCCTACTTGATCATGGTGTATGATCTTTCTGATGTACTGTTAGATCCGATTTGCTAAGATTTTGTTGAGGATTTTGGCATCTATGTTCATGAGGGATATTGGTCTGTAATTCTCTTTCATGTGTTGTCTTTATCTGGTTTTGGTATTAGGGTGATGCTGGCTTCATAGAATGAGCTTGGAAGTGTTCCTTCCTCTTGAATTTTTTGGAATAGTCTGAGGAGGATAGGTTTTAGTTCTTCCTTGAATGTTTGGTAAAACTCCCCTGTGAAGCCATCTGGCCCTGGGCTTTTGTTTGCTGGAAGCTTTTTGATGACTACTTCAATTTCTTTCATAGTTATTGGCCTATTGAGATTTTTAGATTCTTCCTGAATTTTGGAAGGTTGTATTTTTCTAGGAATATGTCCATTTCCTCCAGGTTGTCTAGTTTGTTGGAGTAGAGTTGTTCATAGTATTTTTTTTTTTTTGGATTTTAAGAAATAAACAATACTTTTATTTATTCAACAACTATTGGTCATTGGAAACCTGTCAGCCACTTTCTAGGGCACATTCCCGGGCTTGTGGGTTTCATCCCCAGTGGGGGGCATGCAGGAGGCAGCTGATCAATGACTCTTTCTCCTCATTGATGTTTCCCTCTCTCCCTCTCCCTTCCTCCCTGAAATCAATAAAAATATAAAATAAAATAAATATATCTACACACACACATTACAGGGAGGAAGCTCCGGGCGTGGAGTGCCTGGATGTGGAGCCTATGGATGGGGAGGCCCCGGACGTGATGTCCCGGGCGTGGAGGCCCCAGACGCGGAGGCCTTCCTCTGGTGCATCCGCAGGTGGCGGTGGTAGGTGGAGGACTGGCGGTAGGTCCTCCCGCACTGAGAGCACGCGTAGGGCTTGGCGCCCGTGTGGATGCGTTCCTGCGGCCGCAGGTTGGTCCGGTGGCTGAAGGCCCCGTCGCAGTGGCGGCAGCGGAAGGGCCTCTCCTCCGCCTGGATCAGCTCGTGCACGCGCAGGTCCGAGGCCTGGAGGAAGGCTTTGCCGCACGTGGCGCAAACGAAGGGCCGCTCGTTGTTGTGCCTCCTCTGGTGCAGCTGGAACCGAGAGAGATACCCGAAGACCCGGGGACACCGGTTGGGTCTCACCGGTACAGCTTCCCGGCGCCCCCTGCCTCCCGGGGTGCCTCCTCTCGGGGAGGCTCTTCCTGGGCGGTGGGGGCGTCCGGACTTGCTGAACCGGAGCTGCGTAGACTCTCCCCGGACACCGCGCCCTCTGCGGGCCCCTGAGGGCTCTCTCCCTCCAGGATGAGCAGGGAGGGGGGTTGATGGTCTGGACTGGAAAGGTTGTCGCCATCTTCATCTGCATCTCCTGGTGCTGTTGGTCGGGGTGTCTCTGGGGGAGTGTGGGAGGGTGTCCCCGAGGTGAGCGCTGTGGGGGCTGCTGCTGAGCGCTGCTCCTGAAAGCGGGCCAGGACCTGTCCTACGGGCATGTTCTCCGAGAACAGGGCTTCCTGCCCCTGCATGCTGACATGGACCATGCTGGGGGGCCTCAGGCCCTCATCCCCCAGGTGCTCCATGAAGCCTCCATGTCTCTGCCACTCACTCCCACTTCTCCTGCCAGGCGGCCCTCTCGCTGCTGGGCCTGTTGAGCAGGAACTGCTCCACGGACAGATGGGAAATCATCTCCTGCTTACTGTGCGTGCCTGGCTGCAGCCACAGCAGAAAGACCAAGATGCCCTGCAGCTCCGCCTTCCCATGCCCGTGGCTGCTGCTGTTCAATGAGATGAGCCCAGGGCTGGGGAAGCCGACCTCCTCCGCCTCCTCTTCCTCCACGAGATCTAAGCTTGAAGTTTCCTGCCCGGGGACCGTTCCTGGCTGGTTCATCTTGAGATGCCATTCTCCTCACGGACACAGACGTTCACGCTGGGTGATCCTGGCCCAACGCTGAGCTGCTGTGGGGCTTGGCCGTCAGGGCTGGTGCCTCTGATGTGTTTCCAAAGGCTCCTGCCTTTTATACGGCCTGGGGTCGGCAATGAGATTAAAGCCTGTGATCGGATAAACTCAGCCTGTGAGGAGTGTCTGGTGGCATCTAGGCCTCCAGGCTCCAGCTCTAACACCTGGTCTACACCCTCTGGGCAGGAGCAAGGGGCCATTCTCACACACACTCCTTGTCTGCAGGGGCATGGGACCTTCTCACTAAGGGGGATGAAAGGTGAGCACCGTCTCACGGACATTCTGGTCAGGGTTGGTCATAAGGGAGTCTCCCACAGATATGGAGAGAGAGAGGAGAGAGATAGATAGAGAGAGAGCAGATAGACTTCAGAGAGGAAGGGAGAGAAAGAGAGAGATAGAGTGGGAGAGGGATGGAGGGGAAAGGGAGAGAAACATCAGCCATGAGAGAGAATCATCTATTGGCTGCCTCCTGCAGGCCCCCACTGGGATTTGAAACCTGACCTCCTGGCTCAGCCATTGAGCCATACAAGCCAGGCTCCTACTAACTTCCTAATCTTCCCAGATTTGTGAATCAGATTTGTGTAGAACAGGAACATTTTTCTCCTTCCTAGTATTTTTTAACAATCATTTGTATTTCTGTGGGGTCTGTTGTTATTTCACCTCTGTCATTTCTGATTTTGTTTATTTGGGTCCTCTCTCTTTGCTTCTTGGTGAGCCTGGCTAGAGGTTCATCAATCTTGTTTATCCTTTCAAAGAACCAGCTCTTGGTTTCATTGATTTTATGTATTGTTTTTTTTGGTCTCTATATCATTTATTTCTGCTTTGATCTCTATTATCTCCTTCCTTCTGCTCACTCTGGGCTTTTCTTGTTGCTCTCTTTCTAATTCTTTGAGTTGTAGAGTTAGCTGATTTACTACCATTTTTTTCTTTTCTTTTTTTGAGGTAGGCCTGTAGAGCTATAAACTTCCCTCTCAGGACTGCTTTCATTGTGTCCCATAGGTTTTGATTGTTGTGTTTTCATTGTTATTAGTTTTCAGGATGTTTTTAATTTCTTCTTTGATGTCATCGGTAACCCAATCAATATTTAATAACATGCTATTCAGCTTCCAAGTGTTTGAGTGTTTTGGATTGTTTTTATTGTAGTTTATTTCTAATATTATGCCATTGTGGTCTGAAAGGATGCTTGGTATGATTTCAATCTTCTTGAACTTGGGGAGACTTTGCTTGTGACCCACTATGTGGTCTATTTTTGAAAATGTCCCATGTGCACTTGAGAAGAATGTATATTCTGTGGCTTTGGGGTGAAATGTTCTGAAGATGTCAATTAAGTCCATCTGATCTAGTGAGTCATTTAGGATTGCTGTTTCTTTGCTGATTTTTTGTCTAGAGGATTTATCCAGAGATGTCAGTGGTGTATTAAAGTCCCCTACTATGATTGTACTGTTGTCGATCTCTCCCTTGCTATCTTCCAGGAGTTTTTTAAATGTATTTGGGTGCTCCTACATTGAGTGCATATATGTTTATCAGGGTTATATCCTCTTGTTGTATCGATCCCTTTAGTATTACGAAGCGGCCTTCTTTATCTCTTGTTATGGCCTTTACTTTGAGGTCTATTTTGTCTGATATAAGTATTGCTACCCCAGCTTTTTTTTCATTTCCATTTGCCTGAAAGATATTTTTCCGTTCCTTCACTTTCAGTCTGTGTGAGTCCCTTCTTCTGAGGTGGGTCTCTTGTAGACAGCAAATGTATGGGTCATGTTTTTTTATCCATTCAGCCACTCGATGTCTTTTGTGGCTCCCACAGTTTTGATAACAGGGGAGGTGGTGAGTAGTGGTCATATTTTGAACGTATTCAGAGGCAGCATAGGATTTCCTGATTACTTTTGGTCTGAGTAATGAGAAGGACACTATTGCCACTGAATGTGGGAACACAGCTCCCCATGGTGCCCTGGCTACCTGGCACCACCACATTGGTCACATAGGCAGTAGCCGGAACCACAGCTCCCCTGAGTCTCAGCAGGATGCCTGTGAGCTTCCTGGACACAGAATGCGCGGCCTGTGAGGAGCTGCTCTGGGGTCATCTCCCACTTATCCTTCTACCTCCCTTAGGAGCTGTCCCGAGCCAGTTTCTGTGGTCTCCCAGGTTCTGATGTGGTTTGAGGCTTCCTGCCTCACTCCCTGGCAGAGCTACAGACCAAAACAGCATTGTCTGTTAGTCTAGAAAGTGGTCTCCCTCTTTTTTGGTGCCATTTTTGTTGTGTGCAGGACAAGAACCACAGGGACGCCCTAACCCAGTGGTTGGCAAACTGCGGCTTGGCAAACCGTGGCTTGCGAGCCACATGTGGCACTTTGGCCCCTTGAGTGTGGCTCTTCCACAAAATACCGACTTCTGTGCATGGGCCACAAAGTTTCAATCGCACTGTATGTGTGCGCCCACACGTGGTATTTTGTGGAAGAGCCACACTCAAGGGGCCAAAGAGCCACCTGTGGCTTGCGAGCCATGGTTTGCCAACCACGGCCCTAACCGGTTTGGCTCAGTGGATAGAGTGTCAGCCTGCGGACTCCAGGGTCCCAGGTTCGATTCTGGTCAAGGGCATGTACCTTGGTTGAGGGCACATCCCTAGGAGGGGGTGTGCAGGAGGCAGCTGATTGATGTCTCTCTCTCATCGATGTTTCTAACTCTCTATCCCTCTCTCTTCCTCTCTATAAAAAATCAATAAAATATATTAAAAAAAAAGAACCATCGGGAAATTTGGTTTTGTTGTCTATGTAAGTAATACAGTGTTTGAATTTATGAGTTTGATTGGTGGTTCCCAGAGGGGAAGGGGGGGATAGTAAAATGGGTAAAGGGGGTCAATTGAATGGTGATGGATGGAAATTAGACCTTTGGTGGGTGAGCACACTATAGTATATATAGATGTCGAATTACAATGTTGCACACCTGAAATTTTTATACAGCAGGTCCTCAAATAACATCATTTTATTCAACATCACTTCATTATGAGGTTGACGAGATGATGATCAACTCTTATTTATATCAATTAGCCCATGCTAAAACTGGTTTCATTATATGTCATTTTGCTTAAAGTCACAGAACCAATTGACAATATTTTTTTTTAATATTTTAATAATTTTTATTTCTTAAAGTATTACAAAGAGTATTACATATGTCTCCTTTTTTCCCCCCCTTGACATTCCCCCGGCCCCTACCCCCCGCCCCCCCCCGCCCCATGTCTTGTGTCCATTGGTTAATCTTATATGCATGCATATAAGTCCTTCAGTTGGTCTCTTAATCCACCCCCCCCCAACCCTCCCCAGGCTTCCCACTGTAGTTTAACATTCTGTTCAATGTTGCTCTGCTTCTGTATCTACCCCTGTTCATCAGTCCATACTGGTCCCCTTTATTTGTCCCAACCTCACTGGAGTAGTCTCAACCTCACCAGGGCCGTCTGAGCCTCACCAGGGCCGTTTCGACCTGACCGGGGCCGTCCCTACCTCACGGGGGCCGTTTCAACCTCACCGGGGTCATCCCTACCACACCGGGGCCGTTTCAACCTCACCGGGGTCGTCCCTACCACACCGGGGCCGTTTCAACCTGACCGGGGTTGTCCCTACCACACCGGGGCCGTTTCGACCTGACCAGGGTCGTCCCTACCTCACGGGGGCCGTTTCAACCTCACCGGGGTTGTCCCTACCACACCGGGGCTGTTTCAACCTGACCGGGTTGTCCCTACCAATTGACAATATTAAGTGAGGACTTAATGTTATAAACCAATGTAATCTAAATGAAAAAACAAAAACAAAACTAAACACATTTTTTTGACCTAAATGTGGCTCATTGTATCTTTACTGGTTGAATCAGTCAGGCCTTGGTCTGGCCTAGCCTTGTCTTGTGTGCTTGAGACTGACATGGGGCCAGCTGGAGGGGGTCAGGATTGGGGGTGATCAGGAATTCCATTTAGAACATACTTGGTTTGGGGTGCTTGTTAGACATGGATCAGGCAGTTAGCTGGATATATGAGTCTGGAGCTCAGGGGAGGGGTCTGGAATGAAGACGTAAACGTAGGTTGTTATCAGCATATAGATGCTATTTATAGCTATTTATAAGGACAGAGTATAGGTAAAAAATAGGCCCAAGCACTGAGCTCTGGGATCCTCCTTATGCAGTTGGAGAGAAAAGGAGGGACTGGCAAAAGAAACTGGGAAGAGGGACCAGGGTGAAAGAGAATGAGGAAAATGGGGGTGTGGGGGGGTGTCCCAGAAACCAATGTTCAAATTAGGTCCAGGTGTTACTTGAAAGGAGACCTGGCCTTGAGTGGGCCTGCCTAGGGCTGGCAAATTCTATGTGGGTTCTTGACTTCATGTAGAAAAACTTCACACGAGTCCAGGTGAGTCTTAGTGGGCAGTTATTAAAACTGAGGACAGCACAATAAGGAAGGGCCTGGGCTAACAGGAGAGGGTCTAGTGGGGAAAGGGGCCGAGGCTGGGCTGCGTTGGCTCACTAAGGAGTCAGAGAAAAGGGGCCTTGGGACAGGGTCGGAAGTTTGCCCAGGACGAACAGCCACTGCCCTGGTTGCCAGCCGCATGGGGGCCTGTAGAGTTTAGGAGATGCTCGTCTGTGGGGAAAGAAGTGGGGGAGAGGCGGGAAGGTGTAGGCGTGCTTCTAGGAGGAAGAACTGGAGCTGGGACCTTTGTTTTTTTAGGGGTTTTAAAGGCTAGGCTGTTAGGGGAGGTCTTAGGGGAGGATCAATAGAATATTCATGAGCTTTATGCTGATGTACCAAAATGAGATTTATTCTCTTAGCTTCATCTATCCTTGAGTGTTTTGGCAAATGGCACTACAGTATAGTAATTGGATTTCTGCTATCTGTCTCCCTGAGTAGGGTGATTTAAGCTATTTACCCTCTGGCTGTGGAGAAGTGCAAATCATTTACTCTTAAGCGTCCTTGGTTTAAAGAAGATACGATTTACTAGATGGCTGCAAACTACTTG
Source organism: Myotis yumanensis (assembly GCF_028538775.1). Lineage (NCBI taxonomy): Eukaryota > Metazoa > Chordata > Mammalia > Chiroptera > Vespertilionidae > Myotis > Myotis yumanensis. The sequence continues at coordinate 19,252 of NW_027223938.1, forward strand.
GTATCTAGATTTTCTAGATGGCTACAAACCGCTGTTTAACCATCTGTCTCAATTTTCCTTTTTCGCTTGCCCTGGCTTGCTGGCCTGCCTCACAGGAAGAAGTGGTTAACTGTCAAAAGCTGCTGCTGAATCACTTAAAAAAGTGGGGCAGTGGTTGATGTGGGGAGTGGGGTTAAAAAAAAGTTTGTTTTTTCTTTTTTTTCAATATATTTTTATTGATTTCAGAGAGGAAGGGAGAGGGAGAGAGAGAAACATCAATGATGAGAGAATCATTGATCGGCTGCCTCTTGCATGACCTCCTCTGGGGATTGAGCCCACACCCGGGCATGTGCCCTGACTGGGAATTGAACCGTGACCTCCCGGTTCATAGGTCAACACTCAACCACTGAGCCACGTTAGCCAGGCTGTTTTTTCATTAAGAGATAAAAAATTGAGAGGAAGCTTCAGATAAATCTTCAGGCAGATTTTATTAAGCTTATGCTTGAGCACAGGGAGGCAGCACAGCGGAAAGGAGGGTCCTCTGAACTGGCTTGTGGGCTGGCTCTGCTTGGCTGCTTTTATAAGCTGGGGACGAAGCAGGCTTGCGTGAAAAGGCAGGCTTTTGTAAAAAGTAGGCTTGCACAAAAAGAAGTGCTTGTGAAGGGTTCAGGGAGTGGCATTTCCATGTCAAGGTGGGGTTGCTTCCTCTTGTTGGGTTGCTTGGCAACTGTTTTCGTGTTTGTGTTGTGGGGCCAGATAGTACTGGTGCTGGTTACCACCACTCCAGGAAGCCCAAATCTTGATCAACTGCACACGTGGAAGAGCGATTTTCACACCTTCTGGACACATGATCTTAACTTGGCTTCCTGACCACCTGGTATTTTTCTTTTTAAAAATATATTTATATTTTTATTGATTTCAGAGAAGAAGGGAGAGGGAGAGAGAGAAATATCAATGATGAGAGAGAACTATTGATTGGCTGCCTCCTGCACGCCCCCTACTGGAGATCGAGCCTACCACCCGGCATGTGCCCTGGATTGGTCCATTTATATGCAAATGAGGCCTCCTGGTTCATAGTTCAACGCTCAACCACTGAGCCACACTGGCCGGGCACACCCAGTATTTTCCCATTCCTGGGCCCAAGCCCCTATGACGTCTTAATATCAAATGTCTGTGTATACACCCAGAATTCTTTCCATTGGCCTTATGTATTTATTCAAGAATAAATACTCTTAGTTACTATAGCTTTAGGGTATCGCTTTGATAGGGAACATCTAGTTGTGGAATGGGATTATATAATAAGGTATTTTTTTTTGTGGACAAAAAGTTGCTGCCACCAATTCAATGCCAACAGCAGTCTCCAGTCTGGAGTGCAGTGATGGGAGAGAAATTTGATTCGAGTGAAATGGCTCAAGTGAAGCAGCTCAAACCACTTGTGTTGCTGCTCAAGTGTCACAGCTCCAATGTCACAGCTCCAGTGAGACAGCTGAAACTGGGGAAGTGCAGTATTTGGTGGTGCACTCCACCAAGACAAAGGGGAGATGTTCCCATACTTGGTCCCTGATTGGTCCATTTCTATGCAAATGAGGACTCCAAATTCTCACATTTTGATTGGTCCAAACAACATTGTCCTGATTGGTCAGAATTTTGTGTTCTAATTGGTTGTTATGGAGCTGCTCTGATTGGTTGGTAAAGATGCAATGAGGATATAGCTGCACACCTGGGACTGAACGAGAAAGGTCTCAGTTACATTGTTTGAAATACAATACCCGGAGCTTCTTCATAGAGGTTGGCTCAATGGCAGACAGCTCAGCCTGTGACTTTTCCCTGATGTGCAGCAAGCATGAGAAGCCTCAGTAAACAATGGCTGCTAGACTCTGAATTTGGGCCTGATTAACCACAAGGAGTCCTTCTTTGAAGATACATCCTTTCTTGGTGTTATTTCCCGTTTTCAATCAAAACCTGTTGACAGACAGTGTGATGATGAGCAAGTCATTGTGTCCCATGTTGGTGCTGGAGGGGCTTGGCTAACCCAGTCCCACCTAGTCTGCTGGCAGAACTCCTGTGATTGGGCTTTAGCCAATGGAACAACTAGGCCATCTGCTCATAAGAGGTCTCTCAGCATGTGCTGGATTAAGGAAATTCCCAGTCTCTGATAGAAGCAGCCAAAACAGCTTGGCAAAGGCTAAAGAACAAGAAAGGCACTTATTTGGTAACAGTAAGAGAAATCAGGGGTTATTGACAAAAATGATATTTGGCATCAGGAGTAAAGGTTTTATCTATTACGAAGTACAAACATGAAGGGGATTCAGGGCATGATGAGTCATTTCCATCTTTGGTTCAACAACTGCTCAAGTAGAAGGCTTTAAATATTTGGCTATGCACAGGGGAGGGTAGGTGGGGGGGAGGTAACCAACCAAAGACCTTGTATACATATATGCATAACCCATGGACGCAGACAGTGGGGTGGTGAGGGCCTGGGGTGGGAGGCGGGGGTGGGCTGGAGGCAGTTGATGGGGGGAAACAGGTGACATAGGTAATACTTTCAACAATAAAGATTAACAAAAATATTTGGCTATGAAGAACATCAATAGCTTGATAATAAATAAATTATATTGAACAAGTTAGAATAACAATGAATAAAACAGTTTGCAACCCAGACCTTAAAATAGCCCTGAGTTCAGTTGGGACTCAGCTAAAAATATCAGAGGATTTAAATTCTCACCAGCCTGTGGTGCTAGAAGCAAAATGGCCACATCATTTAAGAGATTTTGTGAGTTTAAGGAGTCTGATTGTTTCTAATTCTGCCTGGGAAAAGGTATTTATCCAGGGGCAGTAGGAAATAGTGGCTATAGCATAAACTCCCTCTCGAGCTGTGAGTAAATAATTGAGGGCAATTTTGTTGTCAGGGACCACTCATGCTAAAGAATCTAAAGATGTTTGCTGAGCTCGAATGTCTAGTGGCTGAGAAGGATATTTTGTTAGTGGTTTGGTTAGATTGTGCATCATTATGTCTAGCTGAGCGTACAGTTCTAAGGAAGTCATTGCTCTCATATTATCTTAAAATTCTATCCACACTCATCTTTGAATGATAGAGATTCAGCTACCTTTGAGAAGAGTTAAAGGGAATGGGACTGATGGAAATCAGAAGCTATCACTAAAACCATAGCTTCACTTACTTTACATGTTTTCTTTCTTATTTTTTGAAATATTTTTATTGATTTCAGAGAGGAAGGGCGAGGGAGAGAGATTAAAACATCAATGATGAGAGCAAACTATTGATTGGCTGCTGCCTGCACGCCCCTACTGGGGATCAAGCCTGCAACCCAGGAATGTGCCCTGACCCAGAGTCAAACTGTGACCTCCCGGTTCATGGGTTGACCCTCAACCACTGAGCCACACCTGCCAGGCTATGGCGCGCGGCGCGCGCACACACACACACACACACACACACACACACCCCCCTAGCTGATTTGGCTCAGTAGTTAGAGCGTCGGCCCTCGGACTTAAGGGTCTTGGGTTCAATTTCAGTCAAGGGCATGCACCTTGGTTGCAGGCTCGATCCCTGGCCCTTGTCAGGGTGCCTGCAGGAGGCAACCAATCAAATCAATGTGTCTCTTGTACATGGATGTTTCTCTGTCTCTCCCCCTCCCTGTCACTCTCTCTCAAAAAAAGTCAAGAAAAAGTACCGTTGGGTGCGGATTCACACACACACACAAATAATAAATTAAAAAACCCCCACAATGTGTAGCATCATTAACTTTTAAAATTATGTTAAATATTATCCGTAATAATAGACATTTAATTGTTAGGCTTATTCTCTCTGACATCACTTAAAATACACTTAAATACTTAAGTACTGGCATGAGGTGAAAGATAAGGAACTCACAAAGGAAGGTTATTTTCAAAATACTGAACTCTATTCAATAGAATCAGTCCCAAGAGAGAAGAAAGGAAAGTTACAGCCTTAAGTTGGTGGACTGACCGCTGTTAAAATATTACTTCCTGCCTGGCCAGTGTGGCTCAGTGGTTGAGTGTCAACCCATGAATTAAGAGGTCACTGGTTCGATTCCCGGTCAGGGCACATACCTGGGTTGTGGGCTCCATCCCCAGTGGGGGGTGTGCAGGAGGCGCCGATGGATGTTTCTCTCTTATCTATGTTTCTATCTCTCTATCCCTCTCCCTTCCTCTCTCTAAAATCAATAAACATTTGAAAAAATATTACTCCTGTCTGAAGGAAAATTTATTATGTTTGAAATTGCCCCCTTTGTTCTCAGGTATTGGGAAAAGGACAATACACACCCTGAACTATGCATGAAGGTTGTACACAACAGGCTATCTTAGTCATCAGTTTTTGCCTTCCATGTTGCTCTAAATCACCTCAACTGACAACAGATCCTTTCCACTTGAGTGACTAATCAAATATCAATACAGGGGTTATCCTAGGTCTAGCGTAAAAGGGATGATTCCAGATAAAAGAAATGATTCACATTTGAAATGATGTGCTTTTAAAATTTTTAAAAAATAGATATTTCTTTATTGATTTCAGAGAGGAAGGGAGGGAGAGAAACATCAATGAGAGAGAATCATTGATCAGCTGCCTCCTGCATGCCCCGCCCCCACTGGGAATCGAGCCGACAATTTGGGCATGTGCCCTGGGCCAGAATCAAACCCGGGACCCTTCAGTCCTCAGGCCGACACTCTATCCACTGAGCCAAACCAGCCAGGGCAGAGGTGATGTGCTTTTTATAAAAACTCGCCAGCACTTCATTCTGCCAGGACACAGAAACTTGGCTTCATTGACTGGCCGGAATCAAGGGAACGTACAGATAGGTCTAAAACAGCTCCTTATAAAAACAAAACAAAACAAAACAAAACAGCTCCTTATCCAGGGGAAATGTGAGGCTACAGTTCTTCCTTAAGCTACAAACTGTCCTCAGTAATGAATGATTTCTCACAGGGGTGGTGTGTAAATCACTGGAACGTCGACTTCGTTGGCAGAATAAGGCTGTCTCGAAAAAGCAACCACGTAGGTTGCGCTGTGTGAAATAAAGAAAAAAGGTGTTTTTTTGTTTTTTTTTAAAAAAAAAGAAAACAAAAAGAATGAGGCTGTCTCCTGCCACCACAGTGGCTTTACAGAGGGGGCTTGTCAAATCAACAGTAAAGTCAGAGATTGTGGAGAAATAGCTGAGGAATAACTGTAGGATCGTCAGCTTTGCCAGGTAGAGGCAGGCATTGATGGCCATCCAGCGTTCAGACAGGCTCCCGAGGAGGCTGAGGCTGAGAGCACTGTGCATTTCCATGCCAAGGTTTCCCACGCCAAGGTTTCCCACTTACAAGGCTCAAAACAGCAAAAATCAGGAAGTGCCATATAGTCAGAAGCTCATGATGTGGAATAACTAGAACATACAATCTAAAACACAGGGAAGGTGACGGGCTTGTTGCAAGAAAATTAAGCTCACTAATATACCCAGGAATATAATCATTATGACAACAACATTATGGACCAAAATAGCAGGCGTTAACTTTTCTGGACTGGCCGCGGATCCCGGGAAAAGCCGTGGGCTCCAAGGGCCATCTGCTTTTTGTCTGACCAGAGGTCTGTTCTGGGTAACTTTGATCTGAGGTCTCTGATAGGCTGGACGTCCAGTCAGGCGAGTGAGGTGTCAGTTTGAGAGCCTCTTTACAATGAGAAACATAACCCTTTGAATCCTGCAGCACAGAGATTAGTTCCCGGTCCCCAGGGTGGGCTCCTTCAGGGCGGCTGGAAGGAATCTGTGCGGAGATGTCCTTCTCCATGGGCCGTCGCTCCAGGTGGTGGGCCGTGATGCTTGAGGCCTTCATCTTCCGGGAGAGCGCCGAGAGAAGATGGCTCTGCAAGCTTCACGAGCTTTTGTAAACTCTTTGCAATAGGTCTCCTTCATACATTGTGCATTGCCTAATCTAACCTCATAAGTCTTCTGATAATGATTTCAAAAGGAAATCGCTGTTTACAAAGGGAGTGATCTTAGGTTAAGCAATACAAGGGACAGACTTTAGGCCAAGACAGATCAAAAGATTCAACATTTTTTTTCCAATTGAATTTAAAGTACTTCTTTGGTTTGTTCTGTAAAGCCAGAGGACTGGGGGTGTTAAGTGCAGTGGGGATGCTGCAATATTGACCACATTTTGCATTCCTGGTATAGAATTTGTCTTGTAAAGTGGGTCCTCCAATTGCCAAGTAGGGAAACTCCTTTCTCAAAGTATTTTAAAAAAATATATTTTTATTGATTTCAGAGAGGAAGGGAGAGAGAGAGAAATAGAAATATCAATGATGAAAATCATTGATCGGCTGCCTCCTGCACGCCCTATTGGGGGTCGAGCCCATAACCCAGGCATGTGCCCTTGACCAGAATCGAACCCAGGATCCCTTCAGTCTGCAGGCCAACGATCTATCCACTGAGCCAAACCAGCTCGGGCTCTCAAAGTATTTTTGCAACTGTGGCTGTAGCCCTTCCACATGGGAATGCTTCTACCCAATGAGAACACACGGAAATCATCACTAGGTCACTTTATCCTTGAAAAAGAGGCCAATTGGATAAAATTTATTTTTCAAACCTCAAATCGGCCTGATTAGTTTCATGTCTCCCATTTGTAAAGAGAGATCTCCTTACTTTAATTATTCATTTAACCATAGTGACAAAGGCTTCACAAGCAGTTACAGAAATGTAAATGCTTAGAACCAAAATTTAGCTTTTTTCAATCTTAAGAAGGTTTGGTTTACCTAAGCAATCAAAGATTTGATGCTATAGACCACAAGAAATGACTTTAAATAAACATAAATTTTTGTTTTATCCTTTATAACTTCTTATCAAGAGCATATTATAGTACAGGAAAATATGTTCTTTTAACACAGAGAGAAACCCCAATTCCAACTCCGTATCAGCATACTCTTTAGAAAAAGGAACTTTATTGATTTTTAGAGAGAGAGGAAGGGAGGGGGAGAGAGAGAGACACCGATCAGCTGCCTCCTACATGCTCCCTATACTACATGCTCCCTACACTATACGCCGCTCTCTATAGGGAACCAAGCCTGAAATCTGGGCATGTGCCTTGACAGGGAATCAAACCTGTGACCTTTCAGTGCACAGGACAATGTCCAAGCAACTGAGCCACACTGGCCAGGGCTGTATCAGTATACTTTTAAAATTAACTTAAATAAATCCTTTCCAATTTTGGTTAGTTTGACCATACATAAGATTTCCTTTTCAAATTTCTTTCTTCATTAACCTGCAACATACACAAACCATCTGCAATTTTCATAAAACTTTCAGCGTTTGTTCTTTTTCCTTTCTTATTCTAGAATAATTATTTTACTCTAGGATAAAATCACACTCTTTTCCGTCAGCAAAATGTATTTCCTTTCCTCATACCTTCTTTTATCAAGCACACATATCTTATTCTCTATATGCAATCATTTTCAATCACTCTAACATCCTAATCAGGCCTTATCACAAGTATCTGGATCTTAATAGAAGACTTTAAGGAACCAGAGGACTTTGGAAACTGCCAAAATTTCACCTAGAAACTCTTATTCCATTTATTTCCATAATCAGTTTTAGATAACTTTTAATAATCCTTTTTAGAGAACTCCATGTAGGTTTCACAAGACCAAAAAGTGATAAGCCATTATCTCTAATTAAGTCAGCCACCTTAAACTAGCTTTTATTCACTGAATATTGATTCTAAATTATGTGCAGTTAAAAAGCAATTGGGTTGCTTTTGGCTCAGTGCATAGAGAGTAGGCCAGCAGACAAAGGGTCCCAGGTTCGAGTCTGGTCAAGGGCACATACTTCGGTTGCAGGCTCAATCCCCATTCCTGATCAGGGTATGTGTGGGCGGCACCCAATCGATGTGTTCTTCTCACATCAGTGTTTCTATTTTTCTGTCTCTCCCCTCCCTTACACTCTCTCTAAAAATCAATGGGGAAAAAAAGGATCTTAAAAATGGTGGCTGAGAAAGTAGAAGCTACACTGACACTCTCCTAGGACCAAACTGGAAATACAACTAAAACACAGAAAACCACTCTGAAAAATCAACTGAAGACTAGCAGGAGAGAGCCCTGATAACTAAGGATGGAAAGTGGAGACCACAGAGAGACTGGTAGGAAGCGTGAAGACGCAGAAGGGCTGGCTGGGCTCCCCCAGACAGAAGCTGAAGGTCTGGAGGGATATCTCAGGTGTGGGGGGTTCCCACTGAGAACTCTGGGGTCTAAACCCCAATATGGGTTCCCCACCCCAGAGAACCAGAACTGAGATAGGTGCCCACAGAACATCTGGCTGTGGAAAGCAGCAGAGTTGCTGTCTGCAGGCACCCTTTTAAAAGGGCAACACACAAAACTTCTTGTGCAGCCACTCACCTTGGACTCTGGCAGAGGGAGGGCAGAGTGGACTGGAGTGTGTAAGGAGAGTCCAGGGTTTGGGGTTCTGGGATTGGAGATTAGAGGGCAGCCACCTTAGTTTCTTGTGCTGAGTTGTTCCCTCACTGCGGAGGACATCTTTTTCCATAGACCTTTGCTATCCAGGCAGTTTTTGCCTGGGGGAAGGCAGTTTCCCCACCCTACTGGAAGACTTCTCATCTCACCCTGTGGTAGATAGCTTGTGGCTAATCAAGCCAGAATACAATCTGACTACAGCAGAAGTGGGTCTCTAGAGGCTTTGAGTCTTTGCCTGATCTCCTTCTAGGCCTGGGGCTAGGAAAAGCAGACCCTGGTGCACATCTTGGTCCTTTCCAAAGACATCCAAGCCCAGCAGAGGGAGCCCAAGCTGTGGATTGCTGATAGTTCCAAATGAGGTACTCAGGACCTTTCAGAAACAGTGTCTGACATTGTTCTGCACTAGAGATTGGGAGCTGTGGCAAATCTACCTAATACATAGACACAAACCCAAACAGGCAATCAAAATGGGGAGACAAAAAACCAACCCCAAATGAAAGAATAAGAGAGTTCTCTAGAAGAAGTGCTAAACGAAATGGAGATAATAAATTTATCAGATACAGAATTCAGAATAATGATGGCAAAGATCTCAACATCATGAGAAAAGATATAGTAACTATGAAAAAAGACCAGTCAGAAATAAAGAATGACATAGCACTAATAAAGAACACATTGGAAAGAATACATAGCAGATTAGGGGAAGTTAAGGATTAGATCAGTGAATTATTTTATTTTATTATTATTTTTTAATTGTTTTATTGCTTAAAGTATTACAAAGAGTATTATATATGTCTCCTTTTTTTTTTCTCCCCTTGACCCTCCCCTAGCCTCCCATGCTCCCCAGTGTCTTGTGTCCATTGGTTATGCTCATATGCATGCATACAAGTCCTTCGGTTGTTCTCTTACCCCCCACCCCCACCTTCCCGCTGTAGTTTGACAGTCTGTTCGATGTTGCTCTGCCTCTGTATCTATTTTTGCTCATCAGTTTATAATGGTCTTAATTATCCATAAATGAGTGAGATCATGTGGTATTTTTCTTTCATCACCCAGAGAACCAAAAAGAAAAAAACAATTAAAAAACAGGAGGACAGCTTAAGGGAGCCAAGGGACCACATGAATTGTAACAATCCTATCTAATAAAGAGGGACTATGCTAATTGACCCTCATGCCATCGCAAAGATGGTGGTGCCCACAGCCAATAAGGAGGGAATATGCTAATTGACTGCCCCACCCTCAAAGATGGCGGTGCCCAAGCCAATAAGGAGGGAATATGCTAATTGACTGCCCTGCCATCAAAGATGGCGGCACCCACAGCCACAAGATGGCAGTGCCCAGTCCCTTCAGCCCCGCCAGGGTGGCAGGCTCCCGGCAAGGCCGGACTCACCCTCAGGCATGCCCGGCCGCTCCATGTACCTGCCTCCAGAGACCCCCAGTTCCCTTAGCCCCCCAGCCACCCAGGGCCAGCCCGAGGCGCAGGCAAGCCTCAAATGGCAGCTGCCCATCCAACACCCGAGGTGCAGGCAAGCCTCAGATGGAAGCTGCCCAGCCGCTCAGAGCCAGCCCGAGATGCAGGCAAGCCTCAGATGGCGGCTGCCCATCTTCCCAGGGCCGCCCGAGGCTCAGGTAACCAAGGCTGGCCGAGGCTTGTGCTGCTGGCAGTGGCAGCAGTAGAGGTGTGATGGGGTATAGCCTTCCCCTGATTGCTGTGTTGCCTCCTGCCCCTGAGGGCTCTCAGACTGTGAGAGGGGGCAGGCCGGGCTGAGGGACCCCCCCTCCAGTGCATGAATTTTCATGCACCGGGTCTCTAGTATTCACATAATTAAAGTGCCAGAAGGAGAAAAAAGTGAGCAAGGGATAGAGAAAGTGTTTGAAGAAATAATGGCAGAAAAATTCCCTAATCTGGTGGAGGAAAAAATCACAAAAGTCCAGAAGGCCCAGGGTGTCCCAAGCAAGAAGAACCCAAACAGGTCCATGCCCAGACATCATAATTAAAGACAAAGAGAGAATCTTAAAGGCAGCAAGAGAAAAGCAAACTGTTACCTACAAAGGAGTTCCCATAAGGCTGTCAGTTTTTGATTTCTCATCAAAAACTCTGTAGGCCAGAGGGATTGGCATGAAGTATTCAAGGCAATGAAAAGCAAGGGTCTGAAACCAAGATTATATATCCAGCAAGGCTATCATTAAAAAAATAGATGGTGAAATAAAGAGCTTCCCAGACAAAAAAAGGCTAAAGGAGTTTATCACCACCAAACCAGCACTACAAGAAATGCTATAGGGACTGCTGTAATGAGAAGAGGAAATCATATATATATATATATATATATATATATATATATATATATAGAGAGAGAGAGAGAGAGAGAGAGAGAAAGAAAAATAGGCACACAGAATTAAAATGCCAATAAATAAGTACCAACCTTAACTGTAAATGGATTAAATGCTCCAATCAAAAGACATAGGGTAGCTGAATGGATACAAAAACATGACCCAACTATATGCTGTCTACAAGAGACCTACCTCAAGACAAATGACTCACACAGGATGAGAGTGGAGGAATGAAAAAAACTTTTCCAGGCAAATGGAAAAGAAAAAAAACTGGGGTAGCAATACTCATATCTGACAAAATAGACTTTAGGATGAAGACCATCACAAAAGACAACAAAAGTCACTACATAATACTAAAGGGATCGATCCAACAAGAGGATATAACCCTAGTAAACATATATGCACCCAATATAAGAGCACCTAAATATATAGAAAAACTTCTAGAGGACTTTAAGGGAGAGATTGACAGCAATACAGTTAGAGTAGGGGACTTTAACACCCCATTGACTTCACTGGATAGATCCTCCAGTAAAAGAATTAACAAGAAAACAGTGGCTCTAAATAACACACTGGATCATATAGATTTAATTGACATTTATAGAACACTTTAGCCCCAAGCTGCAGAATATACATTCTTCTCAAGTGCACATGGTCATTCACAAAGATAGATCACATGTTAGGACACAAAACAAGTCTTTATAAGTTCAAGAAGATTGAAATCATATCAAGCATCTTCTCAGATTACAAAGGAAAGAAATTAGAAATCAACTATAGCAGTGGTCAGCAAACTGCGGCTCGCGAGCCACATGTGGCTCTTTGGCCCCTTGAGTGTGGCTCTTCCACAAAATACCATGTGCAGGCGCGCACATACAGTGTGATTGAAACTTCGTGGCCCATGCGCAGAAGTCGGTATTTTGTGGAAGAGCCACACTCAAGGGGCCAAAGAGCCACATGTGGCTCGTGGTCTACAGTTTGCCGACCACTGAACAATAGTAAAAACACTCAAAAACATTCAAGCACATGGAGGCTAAATAGCATATTATTTTTAAGAAATATACTTTTATTGATTTCCAAGAGGAAGGGAGAGGGAGAGAGAGATAGAAACATCAATGATGAGAGAGAATTATTGATTGGCTGACTCCTACATGCCTCACACTGGGGATCCAGCTCTCAATCAGGGCATGTGCCCTGGCTGGGAATTGAACCATGAACTCCTGGTTCATAGGTTGACGTTCAACCTCTGAGCCACACCAGCCAGGCTAAATAGCATGCTATTAAACAATGAATGGATTATCAATGAGATCAATCAATAAATAAAAACTTCTGGAAACAAATGAAAATGAACACACAACAACCTAATCTCAGCAAAAGCAGTCCTGAGAGTGAAGTTCATAGCACTACAGGCCTACCTCAAAAAACAAGAAAAATTAACAATAAACTACTTAACTCTACAACTTAAAGAATTAGAAAGGGAACAACAAGAAAAGCCCAGAGTAAGTAGAAGGAAGGAAATAATAAAGATTAGAGCAGAAATAAATGACACTGAGACTATACAAACCAACAAACAACATATCAATGAAACCAAGAGCTGGTTCTTTGAAAAGATAAACAAGATTGATGAACCATTAGCCAGACTCATCAAGAAACAATGGGAGAGGAACCAATAAAATAAAACCAGAAACAAAAGCAGAGAGGTAACAATTGACACCACAGAAATACAAAGGATTGTAAGAAAATACTATGAACAACTATATGCCAACAAGCTGGACAATATGGATGAAATGGAAAAATTCTTAGAAAAATACAACCTCCCAAAACTGAATCAGGAGGAATCAGAAAACTTGAATGGGCCAATAACAACTGATGAAATAGGAGCAGTAATAAAAAATAAAAAAACAACCTCTCAGCAAACAAAAGCCCTGCTCCAGATGGCTTCAAAGGGGAGTTTTACCAAACATTTAAAGAACTAACACCCATACTCCTCAAACTATTCCAAAAAATGCCAGAGGAAGGAACACTTTCAAGCTCTTTTTATGAGGCCAGCATTTTTCTAATTCCAAATAGACACTACAAAGAAAGAGATTTACAGGCCAATATCCCTGATGAACATAGATGCTAAAATCCTCAACAAAATATTAGCAAATTGCATCTAGCATTATATTAAAAAGATCATACACCATGACCAAGTGGGATTTATTCCATGGATGCAAGGCTGGTACAATATTCACAAATTAATAAATGTGATACATCATATAAGCAAATTGAAAGACAAAAATCACATGATCATATCAATAGAAGCAGAAAAAGCATCAACAAAATCCAACACCCATTTTAAAAAAATATATATATTTTATTGATTTTTTACAGAGAGGAAGGGAGAGGGATAGAGAGCTAGAAACATCCATGAGAGAGAAACATTGATCAGCTGCTGCTGCACACCCCCTACTGGGGATGTGCCCACAACCAAAGTACATGCCCTTGACCAGAATCGAACCTGGGACCCTTCAGTTAGCAGGCCAGCGCTCTATCCACTGTTCCAAACCGGTCAGGGACCAACACCCATTTTTGATAAAAACTCTCAGCAAAGTGGGAATAGAGGGAGCATACATCAACATAATAAAGGCCATATATGACAACCCTGCAGCCAACATCATACTCACTGGGCAAAAACTAAAACCATTTCCCCTAAGAACAGGAACAAGACAGGGATGTCTGCTTTTACCACTCTTATTCAACTTAGTACAGGAAGTCCTAGCCACAGTGATAAGACAAGCAGAAATAAAAGGCATCCAAATTGAAAAGGAGGAAGTAAAACTCTCATTATTCACAGATGACATGATATTATATATAGAAAACCATAAAGACTCCACCAAAAAAAGTACTAGATTTAATAAATGAATTTGGCAATGTAGCAGGATATAAAATCAACACTAAAAAATCAATGGCTTTTTTATACACCAATAACGAATTATCAGAAAGTGAAATTAGCTTGGCCAGCATGACTCAGTGGTTGAACATGAACCTATGAAGCTGGAGGTCACAGTTTGATTCCCGGTCAAGTCACATGCTTGGGTTGTAGGCTCAATCCACAGTGTGGGGTGTGCAGGAGGCAGCCAATCAGTGATTCTCTCTCATCATTGACATTTTTATCTCTCTCTCTCCTCTCCCTTTCTCTCTGAAATCAATAAAAAAAATTTTAAAAAGTAAGAAAGAAAAAAGAAAGTGAAATTAAACAAACAATCCCATTTACCATTGCAGCAAAAAAAAAAAATTAAGATACTTAGGGATACACTTAATCAAGGAGGTAAAAGACTTGTACTCAGAAAACTACAGGAAAAAAGACAGAGGAAGATGTAAACAAGTGGAAGAATATACTGTGTTCATGGATTGGTAGAATCAACATCATTAAAATGTTCTTACTACCCAAGACAATCTGCAGATTCAATACAATTCTTATTAAAATACCAACAGCATATTTCACAGATCTAGAACAAATACTCCAAAAATTTATATGGAACCAAAAATAGCCACACAATACTGAGAAAGAAGAACAAAGTTGGAGGAATCACAATGCTGAGATATCAAGTTATACTACAAAGCCACCGTAATCAAAACAGTCTGGTACTGGCACAAAAAAAGGTATTTAGATCAATGGAACAGAATAGAGACCCCAGATATCGGCCCACGTCATTATTCTCAATTAATATTTGATACAGGAGCATGAACACACAATGGAGTTAAGACAGTCTCTTTAATAAATGGTGTTGGGAAAATTGGACAGATAACATGCAAAAAAATGAAACTAGACCACCAACTTACACCATACACAAGAATAAACTCAAAATGGATAAAAGACTTAAATGTAAGTTGGGAAACCTTAAAAATCCTAGAAGAAACCATAGGCAGCAAAATCTCAGACATCTCTCATAGCAATGTGTTTACAGATACATCTCTTAGGGCAAAGGCAACTAAGGAGAAAATAAACAAATGGGACTACATCAAAATAAAAAGCTTCTGCACAGCAAAAGAAACCATCATCAAAACGAAAAGGGAGCCCACTGTATGGGAGAACATATTTGGCAATATACATCTGATAAAGGATTAATATCCAAAATATATAAGGAATTCATACAACTTAACAAAAGAAAGACAAACAATCCAATAAAAAAAATGGGCAAAGGACCTAAATAGACACTCCTCTAAAGTGGACATACAGGTGGCCAAAGAGACATATGAAAAAAATGCTCAAAGTCACTGATCATCAGAGAGGCAAGTCAAAACAACAATGAAGTATCACCTCACACTTGTCAGAATGGCTACCATCAACAAATCAATAAATGACAAATGTTTGCAAGGATGTGGAGAAATGGGAAGCCTAGTACACTGCTGGTGGGAATGCAGACTGGTGCAGCCATTATGGAAAACAATATGGAGTTTCCTCAAAAAATTAAAAATGGAACTGCCATTAGACCCACTGGTTCCACTTTTAGGAATACATCCTAAGATATCAGAAACACCAATCAGAAAGAATATATGCACCCCTATGGTTATAGCAGCACAATTTACAATAGCTAAGATCTAGAACAGCCCAAGTGTCCATTAGTAGATGAATAGGTAAAAAAATCTGTGATACATTTACACCATGGAATACTATGGAGCAGTAAAAAAGAAGGATCTCTTACCCTTTGAGACAGCATGGAGGGACCAGGAGAATATTATTGTTAAGTGAAATAAGCCAGTCAGAGAAAGACAAATATCACATGATCTCACTCATATGTGGAGTTTAATGAACAAAATAAGCTGGTGAACAAAATAGATCCAGAGACATAGAAACACAGAACAGACTGTGGAATCTCAGAGGGAAGGTGGGGAAGAGTGGGTGGGTGGGAAGAGGTCAATCAAAGAACTTGTATGCATATATGCATAATCCATGGACACAGAGAATAGGGTGGTGAAGGTCTGGGTTGGGGGAAAGGGGTCAATGGGGGGAAAATGGGGCAAATGTAATACTTTCAACAATAAAGATTTAATTTAAAAAAAGGCAAAATAAGCATATAAAAATGCATGTCTTTTAAATTATATTGAAAACAAAATGTGGAGTGACAAATCAAAGCTAAAATAATACTAGCTTTTAGACTAATGGTTTAAAAATGTAGAAAACATGTTATACACCATTGTTACAATAATACTAGCTTTTATAATTGCATGTATTTACCTTTAATGAGATATATATTTCTTCATATCACTTCAAGTTACTGTCTAGTGCAGTGATGGCGAAACTTTTGAGCTCAGTGTGTCAGCATTTTGAAAAACCCTAACTTAACTCTGGTGCTGTGTCACATATAGAAATTTTTTGATATTTGCAACCATAGTAAAACAAAGACTTATATTTTTGAAATTTATTTTATATGTTTAAATGCCATTTAACAAAGAAAAATCAACCAAAAAAATGAGTTCGCGTGTCACCTCTGACACGCGTGTCATAGGTTCGCCATCACTGGTCTAGTGTCTACTTTCATTTCAACCTGGAGCACTCCCTTTAGCATGTCTTTCAGGGCAGGTTTAATGGTAATGATTCCCTCTCAGGTTTTATTTATCTGGGAATATCTTGATTTCTCTCTGACTCTCTTTTAAAAAAATATCTTGATTGATTTCAGAGAGGAAGGGAGAGGGAGAGAGAGAGATAGAAACATCAATGATGAGATAGAATCACTGATATGCTGCCTTCTACACACCCCACACAGGGGATTGAGCCCGCTACCCGGGCATGTGTCCTGACCAGGAATTGAACCATGGCTTATTGATTTATAGGTTGATGCTCAACCACTGAGCCATGCTGGCCAGGCTCTCCCTCACTTTTGAAGGACAGTTTTGCCAGGTATAGGATTCTTGGCTGACATTGTTTTTCTTTTCTTTTTTTTTTTTAAAATTAAATCTTTATTGTTCAGATTATTACAGTTGTTCCTCTTTTTTCCCCCCATAGCTCCCCTCCACCAGTTCCCACCCCACCGTCTGCCCTTACCCCTGCCACTGTCCTCATCCATAGGTTGTATGATTTTTGTCCAGTCTCTTCCCGCACCCCCCACACCCCTTCCCCCCAGAGAATTGTCAGTCCACTCCCTTTCTATGTCCCTGATTCTATTATATTCACCAGTTTATTCTGTTCATCAAATTATTTATCCTCTTAAAGGATACTTTTCAGCATTTCATATAATACTGGTTTGGTGGTGATGAACTCCTTTAGCTTTTTCTTATCTGTGAAGCTCTTTATCTGACCTTCAATTCTGAATGATAGCTTTGCTGGATAAAGTAATCTTGGTTGTAGGTTCTTGCTATTCATCATTTTGAATATTTCTTGCCACTCCCTTCTGGCCTGCATAGTTTCTGTTGAGAAATCAGCTGACAATCATATGGGTACTCCCTTGTAGGTAACTAACTATTTATCTCTTGCTGCTTTTAGGATTCTCTCTTTGTCTTTTGCTCTTGGCATTTTAATTATGATGTGTCTTGGTGTGGTCC